>NC_053160.1:86611605-86824105 GCF_016835505.1 Polypterus senegalus
ATAAAAGCATTTCGCACTTTTTGCACCATCCTCTTGCCCAGAGGAGACTGGGCGGTCTCATGGTCTGGAATCCCTACAGATTTTATTTTTTTCTCCAGCCGTCTGGAGTTTTTTTGTTTTTTCTGTCCCCTGGCCATTGGACCTTACTCTTATTCTATGTTAATTAATGTTGACTTATTTTGTTTTCTTATTGTGTCTTTTATTTTTCTATTCTTTATTATGTAAAGCACTTTGAGCTACTGTTTGTATGAAAATGTGTTATATAAATAAATGTTGTTGTTGTTGTTGCTTTGTTGTGTCTCACTGTCCAGCTCATCGGTGACATTACCGATGGTGTCAGGTTCAAGGTCTCCCAGAAGTAAGATGGGAGCATGGAGCAGAACCCGCATCATCACAGTCTCCATGAATTAATCAGTTTTCACATATTTTGACAGTATATTAAAGAAGCACACATAAAGACAGACATATGGCATAACAGAGTTGTACAGATTACTTCAGCCTCAGCTGTTGCTTAAAATCTTACAATTATAAAAGGACATTGAT
Organism: Polypterus senegalus; assembly: GCF_016835505.1. Classification (NCBI taxonomy): domain Eukaryota; kingdom Metazoa; phylum Chordata; class Cladistia; order Polypteriformes; family Polypteridae; genus Polypterus; species Polypterus senegalus. The sequence goes on from NC_053160.1 coordinate 86,612,149, forward strand.
AATTTTACCCAAAGGCTTTTCACTTTTCTTTATATTTTGGAACAAAATTCTGCAACAGTGTTCTGCCTGACAGTCTGGATCCACCATAACACATGAATCCAACAAACTAGCTCAAATCTGCTTTGCCTAGGCTGTTACCCATGCTCATGCTCAAAGCTGGGTAGGTTTTGAGCTCTTTCAATTACTTTGTTCCAGTAGCAGCCATACTAAATGCAAAAAAGTAATCAAATATGTATTTTTTCAATTTTTCAAAATAAATGCAAAACATTACATAATATCTACTGTGTTGGATGGACTAGTGTCCCAACCAGGATGAAAGCAGGTTCCTTGCCAGGGCAGTAAGCCAGAATCGAAGTACAAGGATGGTCCGGCATTCCAACCAGGATGGGTGCGAGTTCCCTACCAAAACAGACAGCCTAAAGGTGGCTGCTTCCAGGAGTTACATCTTCCTTCCGTGCATACAATGGCAACATCCCACTGGTGGTACTCTCATATGGATACCCGCATGTCAGGTTGAGAATTACAGTACCACTGAACAGTCCTGTCACGGATCATGGGTACCACCAAGGGGAGCTGCAGTGGATCATTATACCCTCTTTCAGGGGCTTTTACGTGACCTGGAAGTGCTTCCATGTGCAATGCTGTGATTCTGGACGTACTCCTTGGTCCAAAACCAAATAAAACAAGTTTCCGGCTTGAGCAGTCAGAATTGGGAGGTGAGTGGATGAAACTATATGGGAGGTGTGGAAGGAGACAAGTGAGCAAATTATATTACACTGTTGTAGTTCTGTGAAGGTATTGAAAAATAAAAATATCTTCTGTTTGAACCCAGCACAGTGTTGTGTAATTGTATCTGAAGTTTTTGGGGCTCAGTGGTGCTCCTGATAGTCACACTACATACAAGAGTCTGCATACATAGTAGACAGAAAGTGTCACCTTTACTAAAAAATGTGATAAATTAGTTTGTCTCATTCCACCTGCAAAAAATGTAAAGGCCAGTGCATATTTCAAATGAGACTGAAGTCATTGGTACTCTGATGTGAACTCAGCTAGAACATGTTTTTTTTTCTTTAATCTTTGAAAAAGTTTACTTACATGTAAAGCATAAATATTTTTCAACTCATGTACATGTGAAAGGGGGTGAAACTGATTGAAGCAGGTGCTGATAACCAACAGTGAATACATCTGCTTAGTCAATGCACTGCAGAATGCATCATTTAACCTTTCAGCCTTCACTTCTGAATAATCTGCAGAGGCAGATGGATAATCTGCAACATTCAGCTTAATGCTTCTGTTCAAAGTGAAATGATGTGTTTTGCATAGGTGATTTACTGCAGGGAATGTTTTACTTTTTAAACCTTAACAGCAGTTCAAATATTAGACCTTCAATGCAAGAACATTGATATTGCACTTGAACTTATTATACTGGAACAAACAAAGTACAATGTAAATTTTATCTTTGAGTTAAAAATAAAGATGATACTTATTGGCTAATTGACAATCATTAATTTTCTAATTACAACAAGGTTAGCACTGCTGCTGCATAGCTCCAAGTACCCCGGTTTGACTCCAAGCTGGGTCACAGTTCAAGTCTAACTGTTCTCTCAAGCCTTCTATGGGATTGTCTACTGTAGGTACCTTTATTTCCTAAATATACGCCTAATAAATTAACTGGTGACTCCTAATTAGACCACTGTGGGTGTCATTAACCATTAATATGCCTTGCAATGAGTTGTCATGCAGTGAGAGGTGTGGGTATATACAGTACTCTGGCTTCCCTTGCACTAGTATTAAACTAACCAGGTTAAAAACCTGAATTAATAGATGGATGGCTATTAATTTATTATACTGATGTTGAAATCCGTCCACTGAGTAGTTTCTGTGATCAATAATCCCCTGAACAATGCCATCGGAAGTTTTGTGCTCCTATTGGAGCCACCCAGGCAACAAATTCAGAGGTGAGGTCCTGACTATGACTGACTCAAACACAACCCCCAGTTCCACCAAGGTGGTGGGAGTTCCTGCTGTCCCTTATCGTCCTAAACATGTCTTGCCATATTGATCCCCAACAGGAAGTGGAATGGTGTGATTGAGGATTAAGCACCCTCGCTACCACCGATATCAACAGCTCCATTGCACAGGTTCTCCATTGCGTCACTGTCAGATCGATAGACAGCCATGAGTGATGTTAAAATGTATTGCCATAATAAAAACATTTTTCCTGAAAGAAAGGTTAGGTTCAAACCTGTTAATTTTCCCACTTTTCTTTTTGGATTTGATGATACTCACTATGCTCTTGCTTTTATTATGTCTAATAGCTTTATTCTTTTATTACCTCCTCGTTCTCCTCCACTGTTGGTCCTTCGAAATGCCAGCTGCTACTGCACTTTATGTCTCTGGTTCACAAATGTAATATATGGGACTAGCGACTTGGAGCCCGATTGAATCGGGCTCCAAATTCTATGTTTGTGAAATCCATACTTTCTCTGCAAAGAATTATTTGTTTTTTTAAGTCCTTGTAATGATTTTGTTATCATGGCACTGATTTGTGCTTAAAATAGACCTTTTCGAATGATGTAATGAAGAGCTTCCTGTTTAAACTGGGCTGCAAGATGTGAACTCAGCTCTTCGGCGCACCTCATTTGATTTTTTCCAGCGAACACATTTTCAAAACAAACCGTATTTTACGACTCTAATCAGAGTTGGAGTAATAATTATGTTGGTGTGGTAATTTTAGATCTGAGATCAGCTAAAATTTAAACAATGACCGTTGTTAATACCCAGCCGTCATTACTCAGTTTGCCAATAGATGTCAGAAGGACGGATGCCAAAACCGAACTGCCCAAAGATAGATTTCGACGTACCAAGCAAATGGCGATACATTCTAAATTACTTACAGTTCCAGAGCTGTTGAAGGGTTTAAGTCAGTCGACGATGTTAGTCCTGGAAAGTACGCCCCACCAAAGCAACGTTCCAAAAACCAACTTACTGTTATCTGCTCGAACCAACAATGACTTACTATACTCGGCCGTCCAGCGGCCTCACTGAAGCATTCGAACATTCTTATCCAATCATGCAATACTGTGTCTGCGTTTACCACGTTATGTTCTAACTACAGAGGCAGAGTCCTATTGCATGGTTCTAACTTGTATTGAGTCGAGGTATTGACGGGAACACCATACATCGTCATACATACACAGTATAGAAGCGAACACCATAATTACGGATAGTATCAAATTATATGTAAGGATTAGTGTGAACCTGGAGAGAGCTTCTCATCACAACAGTCTTTTTAGTATTATGACACCTGTGGTCAAGTGAAAAAGTATGGCCAGAGGAGGCAATTGAAAGTGCAATGCAGGAAAGCGTTTGGCATTGGTTGTGTCAAACTGAAAGGAACTCATTCAACAGAGGGAATAAAATTTCAAATGAACTCCCAGGAAATATTTTTGATTTGATGTATTACATTAATCACTGGGTGGAAATTGTTCAAAAACAATTAAAAAGTAACAATTACTGGTGTCACATTACACATTTTTGATTAATGCAGCCTGCTTTTGGCTTGTTACTGTGTGATCCTTTGGTGTCATTTTGTGCAAGAGGGCATTCTATTTGCTGTAATATGTTACCTATGCGTTCTCAGGCAAATTGGTTGTGAATCAAAAATATTGTGTTTGCTTTATAGATGCATCAGTTTGAATGATTACTGGTGCCACCTTAAATGTATTTGATTGATACAAACTTCATTTTAATAATAATTATTATTTATTATATATTATATTTATTATTATTATATATTATTTATTATATAGTACCTTTCTCACTACTCAAAGCACTTCAGTGAGTGCAGAGCCACTTCAATCACTACCAATGTGCAGCATCCACCTAATTAATGCGACGGCAGCCATTTTTGCCCAAAATGTTCACCACACATTAACTGTGAGGTAGTGAAATGGTGAGAGAGATAGCCAATTGGGCACAAGGGATGACTAGGGGGACAAAATCACTAGGCCATGGTGGGCAATTTAGCCTGGACATTGGGATACACCCTACTCTTTACAAAGGATGCCCAGTGATCATTTATGACCACAAAGAGTCAGGGCCTTGGTTTTCCCGAAGGATGGCGCCATTTTTACAGCACAGTGTTTCCATCACTACACATTCAGACCACAGGGTAAACACACCCATATTGGTTTCACCAGCACCTCTTCCAGCAGCAATCCAGGCTTTTCCTAGATTGTCTCCCATCCAAGTACTGCCTGGGCCCAAACATGCTTAGCTTCAGGTGGACGACCTATTCTGAAGTGCATGTGGTGTGGCTGTTGGGCTCTTTGCTGTAAGATTATATGGCGCTGCGTTTTGCAGGATGAAGTTCTGGTCACTGTGATTTGTTTGTTATGCATTCTTAGACATATTTATTGTGAATTGAAAAAGATTGGCTTAATTTGTATTGCAATCATGAATTGGTGCCCGTGAAAATCCAGTACTACTAATAAAGCTGTTGTGGTGTTGACCTATTAGGGAGTAAATTATGTATTGTAAATTTCACAACCATGAAGCACAGATGTGGAAAGAGCCCTGTTCACAGCATATGTTTATTTTATTAATTAACTTAGCTTGGTTTTAGATAATAAAGTTTTCAAATAACATAGAACCTTTAGCTCTGAAGGCATTTAAGTAGGCAACTTCAATGTTAAAATTACACCACCTAGGATTTTAGCATATAGATGTTTTGTATAATTAAAAAAAAAAAAACAATATGCCCATTGTAATCAAGGCTTTAACTGCTGCTTCCTCAAATTGCCAAGAATCTGAGACTTATTAGAATCTAAGCCTATTCAAAGAGCTTGCTCATGAAGACTTAAGTTTGAAAATACTTTTCTGTTCTTAAAATGCTATTATACAAACTACTTTACTTAAAACTTATACTATATACTGTAATACAGCTCAGTCTTATAGCTGAAATGGAACCAACCAAAAATAATTTACTCGTTCAATTACAGTGAACTTCATGGCATGTTTCTGGATTTAAAACATATAATGTATTTAAAATGTACAGTATACTTATTTAATAATACTTTAATAATACTTTAGAGAGTTAGTACATCAGTACTGATATTAAAAATACTGATATTAGTACTGATATTAAAAATATTCATCAAATCAACAGAAATCTGTTGATTTAAGAATTTGTACCTAAAAAAAAAAAAGAATCTGATGGAGTATTTCTGCATCCTGGAAGAAACATGATTCATTTAGCTTTATATCCCAGTTGTCTGTTTGTGATGTCCACTATAAAAGGTGTACAAATAATTATGCATCTCCTTCCAGAGCACAAAACATATTATTAATCATTTCACTATATAATGAATGCCTTTATAAACAATGCAAGATGAAAGAACATGAAACAAGCAGACTCTGCCAGGGAAGTTCAAAAGTATAATACTAATGCATTTCAACAGGAAGGATTCAAGAAATTATGATTTTCTCAAAACAGAGCAGGTATTAACTAAAAAAGACAAATGATTAGGTTTCTTAACAACATTTTTAGCAAAATGTACAGGTGGGAAAGAGTTTTATTTTTCTTTCCAATGGCTTTGATTTACTCGGCATCTTAACATCCATTACACCTTACAGAAAGGGGAAGGGATTACTTGGTGCTGATCTGGAGTTATAATTTGTTTCTGACATCTCTATGATGTGTCTCAATAAATGGCTGACATTTAAACTCTTACAAAGAATTCTTTAGAAAATTGCTTTTACCTATAGATAGTGGCAGCCTGCTATCTTGCAAATTAGCCCATGGGGACATTCACGACACTTTGGTGCTTTGGAGGTGGACAATATTTTTTCTCAGGCGGAAAAAGAAATAAATTGGTTATTATTTTCAACCTGTAATAAAACTTTGATTTAGTATTGTTTTCTATGGTGAGTTGTATTTTCAGCATCTAGTTGAAAAAGAAAAGCTTATTCACTTAATATATGAGGAGTGTTTTCACAATTCCTTTGAGATATCTTGTCATTTTTGAAAAGATCATGAATTTATTTTTCTACAGTTTTCTGTCATTTATGTTCTCTATGAATTTTATTGTGGAAACAAATAATCTGTCTGTTTATTTACTTAATATTTGAAAAAAAAAAGGCTATGCTGTCTTGGTATCAGAACCTATCCCTGTGGATCTGAGCACAAGACAGCAACAACTGTAGGTATGGAACCACTCCATTAACAAGCACAGTCACACATACACTCTCATCCACTTCCTGACTCATAGTGGGCCTATTAAATTAACATTATTGACTTTGGAATATTGGAGAAGAACCCAGAGTAATTTGCATTGTATGACTCCATCTAGGAAAGGGAAAAATCTAATCAAATCAAATTAAAATCTTTATTGTCATTGTAGCAATGAGACATTGTACAACAAAATTTTGGTGCAATTTTCCAATGCAAAAATAAAATAAAAAACAATCACTCAAGTTAAAACTAAAATAAATAAATATATAGATATAATAGTCCGTAACAGCAGAACACTGTTTTGTGTTCATACATACAGTATGTCATATTGCACTTGTCCCTTAGCCAATGTTGACTTAGAGCTGTATTGCAAATATGAAGAGGCACTAGGTCAGATTGACAACCTAGCAGCAATCAGCATGGTGATGACTGAAGGATAAAAACTGTTTCTCACTCTATTTGTCTTAGTCTTTATGGATCTGAAACATCTGCCTGAAGGCAGGCGTTCAAACAATGCATGGCCTGGGTGTGATGGGTCCTGAAGAATTTTCTGGACGTTCCTGAGACAACAGGAACTATGTAGTTCTTCTAGTGAGGGGAAAGGACAGCCGACTATCCACTGGGTGACCTTAACGACCCTGTGGAGCTCTTTCCTCTGTGTTCCTGTGTAGCTGGAGAAAAACACACAGAGACAGTAGACTTGTGCAGCGGTAAAAGGACACCAGCAGTTTCTCAGGGATGTTGCTCTTCCTGAGAACCCTCACGAAGTATAGTCTCTTTTGGGCATTCTTCACTTCCTCAGCAGTGTGTGTTGCCCATGTCAAGTACTCCCTAATGGTGACTCCCAAAAAGCGGATGTCTGAGACCTTCTCCACATAGTCCCCATTGATGATGAGTGGCTGGATGCTGTCTGCCTTCTTCCTGAAGTCCACGATGAGCTCCTTGGTCTTGGCTGAATTTAGGAGCAAGTTGTTATGCCTACACCACGTCGTCAGCTGCTCCACCTCATCCCTGTAGGCGGACTCATCCCTCCCAGTGATACTACTACCGTGGTGTCATCAGCGAAATTAACAACTGTGGTGGGCAGGAATGCAATCGTGGGTGTAGAGGGTATAGAGCAAGGAGCTCAGGACACAGACCTGTGGGGAGCCACTGCTGAGGCTGATGGGTGTGGAGAAGTAGGGGCCCATTCTAACCCTCTGAGTGCGATCACTCAGGAAGTCCTTGATCAAAAGGCAGATGGAGTGTGGAAGTCCTATGTCTGATGGTTTGGCCATTAGTCTGTGGGGTAAGATGGTATTAAAGGCAGCGCTAATGTCTATGAAGAGCAGCTGTGCGTAGCTCCCCTGCTGCTTCAGATGGGACAAAACAGCATGGAGAACGGTGGCCACAGCGTCTTCCGTAGACCTGTTTGCTCTGTAGGCAAGCTGGCACAGATCAAGCATGGGAGGAATGAATGACATGATGTGGTTCATGATGAGCTTCTCGAAGCACTTCATAACTACAGTGGTCAGTGCAACTGGCCTGTAGTCATTAAGACTGGTGATGGTCTGTTTCTTGGCCAGAGGCACTATGACCGAGGATTTCAGGCAGGATGGCACAGTGGACTGAGACAGAGACTGGTTGAATATTCTGGTGAAGACCCCAGCCAGTTCTGTTCTGCACATGTTCTGAGATGCCATCAGGTCCAGCTGCCTTCCGTGGGTTGACAGCCTGTAGCGTGCATCTCACCTCGTGCTCCCCCAATGTGAAGATGGGGCTGTTGTTGGTTTCTGGATGGGGTCTGGCTGTCTCTGGTAGATCCACTTTATACCTGGCAAAGTAGTGGTTCAGTTCCTCAGCCAGCGATAAATCACCTCCTATAGCTCCAGGACTGGTCCTGTAGTTGGTCATATGCTGGACACCCATCCACACTTGCCTACCTTTGTTGCTGTCCAGGTGTTCCTCGATCTTCCTTTTATAGTCTGACTTGGCCTCTCGGATGCCCCTCTTTAGGCTGGCACAGGCTATGCTGTAGAGAACCTTGTCACCAGACCTGAAGGCAGTGTTCCTCTCTTTCAGAAGCCTCTGGACTTCCCTGGTATCCAGGGCTTCTGATTGGGGTAGACCCGGATACATTTATCCACTATGACAATGTCTGTGCAGTTCTTAATATAACATAATACGCTGTCATTAAACACTTCAAAGTCTGGATGTTCAAAGATGTCCCAGTTGGTTCTACTGAAACAGTCCTGCAGCTGCTGAGAGGCTCCATCTGGCCAAGTTTTAACTGTCCTTGTGCTGGTAGGGGCAGTTTTCCAGAGTGGGATGTATGCCGGGATTAAAAAAAGTGACGTGTGGTCAGAGTGGCCCAGGTGTGGCAGCGGTGTAGCCCTGTATCCTTGTTTAATGTTTGTGTAGACTTTATCCAATGTGTTAACTCCTCTGGTGGCACACTTGATGTGCTGATGAAATTTAGATTGTAAATCAACGTGGTTAAAGTCCCCAGCAATGATATATACAGCATCAGGGTGCTTGGTCAGCTGACTGTTAATACTGCCAGGTTCGGGGAGTAGTAACTGTCTACAGTCACTGTATTTGTACATCAGTTGTTATTTACATACACACACAGCCCCCCTCCTCTGCTTTTACCAGAGTCACTGGTCCTACCACAGCGCAGTGTAGCCTGTTAGCTGGATAGCAGAGTCCGGGATCAATGAGTGAAGCCAGGATTTCATGATCAACAGAATGCAATTGTAGCCTCAATTCATCGATTTTGTTGATGAGAGATCTGACATTGGTGAGAAAAACACTGGGAAGCGGTGGTTTAACAGGCTGCCTACATAACCTCACTAACGCTCCAGCCACGCTTTTGTTTTCTCTCTCTACACTGCCTCTGTCACCTGCCTGCGTGGATGATAATCCACGGAGAGCTGGGACTCCTCGCTATGTCTGCCAGAATGTGGTGGGAGCGGAGAAATTCTGGTGAAACACTCCCCTCGCTGCACACTCCGAAGTTCCTGTCGGCACGACCAGATGCAGGTAAAACAAGTAGTAATACTAGCACACACGTGCACATTTAAACACTGAAACGAAGAGCACAGAACCGCTGCGTCCGTGCACACCGCCATAGCCTTTCATCTGATTATATATCAGTTTTTCTATTTTTTATTTATGTGGAATACTAACTAAGTTGAACGTCTCATTTTCATTGTTTTCTCCATTAAGTGATTGAATCCTGACATTTTTAGAAATGTAGAAAAATGAACATTTAGATTTTAGAAACAAAATCAGCTAGGTTTTATGTAATCTCATAATGTTGTCAAAGTGCATTTGTTAGCAATGACTTAATAAAAAATATAAGAAGCTTAGAAATTATTTCAAAATTTAAAAATATAGTTGCTGCCTCAGCAATTATAATAAACTCTTAGTCACTCATTCATTTACTGAGTCACTCAATTTATACTTGTAAGAGATGCACTATTAACAGCCTAACAGACTAGACTTCTTTATCTCTATCTACTTATCCTTCATTTCAAGCAGCTTAAATTAAGAGTTGTGCCACTTTAGAGATTGCTGTACCTTGTGGCAGTTGTCATTTTAGATTTTCTGCAGTGGTGTGTACTTTCAGCTGTATTCTGGCAAGATGTTAATGAATCTATGTTATTACAGAGAAAACTGCCCCAGCTCTTGATCGTTTTCTGTCTAAGCTCTTACAATATATTGTGAACGCTGGCCCGGACACACACACGGACATCATATTTACACCACACACTGTTTATTTACAAAGTCTATTTACAAGAAATACGTGCACTCACAAACCCCAGTGCCTCCAGCACCGATTCCCCCAATGTCCAGGCCACACAGTCCTGTGCCTCTCTTTCCTTTGACCGCCTCCCGTCCTCTCTCCAGTTCCATCCTCTTCCACCCGACTTCCAGTAATGACTGGAGGGAGGCGGCCCCTCTTATGGGAACCCGGATGGGCTCCAGCTGCTTCCCGGCAATTAGAGTTAGCCACACCCCTGTGTGGCAGAAGTGCCGGCTGCGCACCCGGAAGCCGTCCGGGTGTCCCCTGTCGTCTTCCCCGGCACTTCCTGGTGTGGCAGAAGTGCCGGGCTCCCGGGACAATAAGGCACTGGGGCGCCGCCTGGCGGTGGCCACAGGTCCCTACAGGGCTGGGCTTCGAAGCCCCCTACCCGAGGCCTCCTGCATAACCAGGACGGACACCCCTTCTCGGTCTGGAGGAGGCACACGCCCTCCTCTGGTCCTCCAAGGCGTCCTGGCCGGGCTCCAGCCCCGGCCGGCGACCACACGGGATAAACTCTACGGGGCACCGCCTGGCGGTGGCCACGGGTCCCTACAGGGCTGGGCTTCCAAGCCCTCTACCCGCGGCACCCAACAGAACCAGGACGGACGCCCCCTCGCGGTCTGGAGGAGGCACAAGCCCTCCTCACGTCCTCCTCTCGTCCACAGTGCCACACCACTAGCGAGGACACGTGGGTCCGAACGGCACATCCCGAAAGGGCAGCACGTCCCCAGAGAGGGTCCTACTATGTCCCCAGGGTCCAACACGGCACCCTGGGACATCTCTTTTCGGCACCCCCTCCAACGCAAACGTGCCCCTCTGGTCTGCGCCGCCCTCACCCCCGCCAGGAAGTGCCGGGCTCCCGGGACAATAAGGCACTGGGGCGCCGCCTGGCGGTGGCCACGGGTCCCTACAGGGCTGGGCTTTGAAGCCCCCTACCCGAGGCCTCCTGCATAACCAGGACGGACGCCCCCTCGCGGGTATGATGTTTGCTGATGACATTGTGATCTGTAGCGAGAGTAGGGAGCAGGTTGAGGAGACCCTGAAGTGCTGGAGATATGCCCTAGAGAGGACAGGAATGAAGTTCGATAGGAATAAGACAGAATAGATGTTTGTAAATGAGAGGGAGGTCATTGGAATGATAAGGATTTATCATTATCTTTATAAAGATTTGTATTGGGTGTGACAAGGATGGACAGGATTAGAAACGAGTACATTAGAGGGTTGGACAAAGTTGAAGAGGTGAGATTGTGTTGGTTTGGACATGTGCAGAGGAGAGAAGCTGGGTATATTGGGAGAAGGATGTTAAGGATAGAGCTGCCAGGTCAGAGGAAAAGAGGAAGGCCTAAGAGAAGGTTTATGGATGTGGTGAGAGAAGACATGCAGGTGATGGGCGTGACAGAGCAAGGTCTCAGAAGACAGGAAGATATGGAAAAAGATGATCGGCTGTGGCCGAAAGAAGAAGAAGAACCATTCATTTTTGTGATTGCTTTTATTCATATATATTGTTTTGGGAAGTTTGAGTCCATCAGTAGTATAGGAGCGTCACTATTATACATCATCAGATTTTGACAGGTGTATGTCCCGCCCCCCTGGCATTTCCGGTACCCACCATATGCCACCTAGTTAATGGTCATTTCCCCCCGCGGTCTGATCTCTGCCTGTTGTTGGGTGCGCTTTTTGACCGGCATCGGACCTTTTGTCAGTCGTGCGCAAGGAAAATGGTCGGCCGATCTTAGCCTTGATGCTAAAACTGGGGGCTGATCATCTTTGTGATCCGAGACGGACCTTTGGGAGCCTGTAAGGTGTCATAAAAGGTAAGTCATCAATGGGGCGGAGCAGACATCCTGCTCCTATCTGCTTGCAGCGCTCGGGGGTGTGTACAGAGAGTACAGAGAGCGTGATTGACAGATCCCGGCGAGAGGATGTACAAGAAAACTTTAGAGAGAATCTATGACACACCCAAGGAACCTGGCAGTACAGCCCAAAACACCCCTTGAGCATCCCGTTACCTCGCCCACCTTGTAAAACCATGCCCTTTATAAAGCAAGGCATATTTCAGATACCAAAAGTGATTTAAAACAACAAGTTTTATTCAATGATTCAAAAAAGATGCCAAAGTGTCTTAAAAAAATCAAATTTTATTGAAGCAAAATTCCAAACATAGCAAAATAAGATCTGGTCTTCACTTTGAGTTACAAATTGTTTGCTATACATTAAAATTGTTTAAACTATGACTAAAAGCAGGAGAAACAGCCGTAAAATAATCACACAAGCTTAATTGTATAAAGATTTGCAATTCACTTGAAAAGAAAAAAAAACACAAGAAAATGTATACATATAGGGTGCATAAATGAAAATTCAAAACCTGGTCCAACAGTGAGTCGGTAATACACCTAAAATAAAAATGTTTAAGCCAGCAAATATACTTTATATATTTATATTTCACTAAATTATGCAAACCTATTTTCTGTTTGGAACAGAGCCGACCACATAAAGCTGGTCTTCACAGGCTGAATCAGTTTTGCATATCCATCAATGGGTCTCTCTCCTGCTCAAATTCAGCTATAACATCATCCACATCAATCTTGATAGCTTTACGAAAACAAGGGAGATTGTACATTTTTAACAAAGCACGCACACAGGACACAAATCTATCTTTTCTAGCCCTTTTGAGCATAAATAAGCTATGTTTATATGCAATAATTGGTTTAGAGAACCAAATATTACAAAATGTGTCCATCTGGTATGCATTTTTTCTCTTGACATTCCATACATTTTCCACTAAATGTTCAACAGAGCTAAACACATAAGCCCAAATGACTGAGCGACCAATATGGTCATAATGAATCTTTATTAGATATAATAAAAGGAGAAAACCTTCTATAGGTTGCATTACGTGTCACGCTGGGCAGGGACCTGGTTTTCCTTGTTCTAGCTGCCGAGTCTTGGTTCCTCTGACAACAGAAACAAAACACAAACAGTTAGCCGACAGAAAATATAACTCAAACAGATCTTGTTTAGCATGGATAATGCAATTTGCTTAGGTTTCTGTAAATTAATGTTGGTTTTAAAAAATAACAGTAATGGTGATTAGAGACAAGTTCAAAAGCTGCTGTCCGAATCTTGGACTTTGTTGCATGGTCTTTTGTATAAGCCGAAAGTGTTTACTTCAGCAACAAACTGCTTCAGACAGTTTAGTATGAATTTTACTCGGTTTCACAATTCTTAAGCCACACAAGGCTTTAACCAAATAAAACACCGTGTGTATTAATCTTTAAATACTGATCTGTCGACAGATGCTGGAAACACAAGGGTGTATTTCCTCAGGATCACATTCTAGTAAAAGACAAGTGTGCCCATCCTGAGATTCGGAACCCAAACGGCATGCTAAACAAGACCCAGTTAATACATCTTACACAGGTGCAGAACACGTAAGCTACAACAGACTTTACATAATGCTTCATTAAAATCAATCCGGCTCTGTGACTGCGATGGCTGACAAGTGTTTGAGAAAATACACAGGTCTTGAGACTTCCGCCTTGAAGTTGAACAATCTTTCACACTGTGCTTAAATACGTCACTGGCCATCGTCACTCTATGGGGGAAAAAAAGAAAAGAAATGTCAAGCAAAAAAACGTGTTGGAATGGATGAGTGAACAATACACTTACAGTATGCACAAACAAGCACAGCTGAGGTTCAAGAGAAACAGAACAATTGTTTCAATGATCAATTACCAGTAGCAAGTAGATTTAGCAGAGATGTCTTATTACTCAAAATTCAATGATGGATATAAAATTTATCCTCACTTGTATCAATGTGCTCTCAAAATATGCTTGGGCTGTGTAAATAAAAGGCCAAGACAGTTTCTCTGGGTTTTAGTTTGATCTTTAGACAGAGTCGAGTTCCTAAAAAGCTACATACAGGCCAAGGCAAAAAAATTTATAACACATTGGTACAAAAACTTCTAAGACAGAACAATATTGTACATTTGTACATTTGTCACGAACAGCGATGTAAAGGCCAGCATAGTAAAACGGTTCAAAAGCACCTTAAAATCCAAAATGTGGAAATATTTTACATATGCCAATACTTTTCGGTATATAGATGTCCCGTCAGACGTTCTGCAGAGTTATAACCACAGTTTACACACCACGATTAAAACAAGACCTGTAGATGTGACTCCTGAAAATGCCCGAGTGTTTGGAAAACAATCTATGGTAGGGCGGGCAAAGAAAATCTACTCCGTGCACTTTGAAAATAGGTGATCATGTCCGAGTTTCAAAATTAAAAGTGTATTCGAAAAGGCTATGAGCAGTGGTTTATAGATGAGATATTTATTATCGTTGACTCTTTTAAAATGAATCAAACCTGTCTATAAACTAAGGTTACCCAGGTGATGAAATTAAAGAGAGATTTTATGCAGAAGAGTTACAAAAATAAAGCCCGATGCTAACCAGGTGTATACCGCATCCAGAAAATTCTAACCACTCACGGGCAGGCGTGGTAGAAACAAGCATGTGTTGGCAAAATGGCTTGGTTGGGACAAGAAATTTAACAGTTGGGTCAAGACTTCAGAAGTGAAAGACAAGGAGTTGAGAAACCAAGAAAAAATGTCTAAAGTCAGAAGTGCATTTTATATAACACTGCTGAGTAATTCATCGGCCAGAACTTTTCCCAACACAACAGCATCATTAACCATTCAGGTAGCCAAGACAATAAAACAGCCCAGAGACTGGAAAGTGGCACTGGTGGAACTGACTTACCCACAAATGTTCAATTCCATCACCCAGGAAGCACCATTTACACTAATGAATGAGGAAACAAGAGAGTATGAAGTGACAGACCCAGAGACAGGATGTACCAGAAGGTTTCAGAGAGAGAATCTATTACACACCCAAGGAAACTGGCAGTGCAGCCCAAACACACCATGGGCATCCCATTACCTCAGCCACCTTCCAAACCATACCCTTTATAAAGCAAATCATAAAGTAAACACCAAGGTGTCTTAAAACAATAACTTTATTGTATATTTCAAGGACACACACAGTTTGCATCCTTTACCTCATGATCTAACCCAACCCATCTGTTATAACAGGATACATAAAGGGAGAGAAAAAAGGATATCAAAGTATCTTAAAACAACAAGTTTATTGAAGCAAAATTCCAAACATAGCAATTAACACGTAGTCTTTGCTTTCAGAGTTACACACTGTGTGCTATACATTATATATATTTTTTTACATGTATGAATAAAGCAGGAGAAACAGCAGGAAAATATTCACTGATACATACAGTATATGATGTGGGCATCATAAATGTTTATGTTGGTGTAATGCACTCCTAGACAATAATGTTTTGTACTGTATGTTGCAAACTTCATTGAAAAGATTCCTTGAGCATTCTGTTCATAAATTTGTCAAAAGAGACTTTGGGTAAATTACAGTATGAAACTGCTTAGGAAAATTATACAAACAAGCTTGTGTGAATGAGATCAGTAACCCATTTGAAAAGAAACAAAAACACAATTGTATACAAGTATGAGAACACAATCTAATTGCAAACCAGGTCCAAACCTATCAGTGAACCAATAATACCCCTAAATAAAAGTGTTTAATTCAGCACATGTTTAATATATTTGTATTTCACCAAATTATGCAAGCCTATTTTCTCTGTTTGGAACAGAGCCGACCACTAAAAGATGGTCCTCACAGGCTGAATCAGTTGTGCATAAGCATCAACGGGTATCTCTCCCTGCTCAAACACCGACAGAACATCATCCTGCACCTTTCTCTTGACAGATTTAAGAAAACAGGGAGATTACACATTTTAGCATAGCACAGACACAGGACACAAGTCTAGCCTTTCTACCCCTTTGGAGCATAAATAAGCTAGGTCTATAAGCCCAAGAACGTTTTTAGACAGGCATAGATCCAAATTACCTGTTTAGATTTCTCTGGTTCATGTTCTACCGACTGGTTATCTTCTATAATGATGACACCGGTCTCTGCTTTAGCGGTATGTTTTGTTGTTGCAGAATCCATGTTTTGCTTCTTTCTAGTAAAAGAAAAAAATATGCTTTAGGGCGAGGCTTTTACAACGCTGGGGCCAATCAAAACGTTTTAAGAAAAGATTTTTTAAGATAACCCGCCAACATATTTTTAACCAATCAACAAACACATGCCGCATGTTAAGCTAGCCAATGGAATTACACCATGCTGGTTCGGGCGTGTGCTGAGTGCATCCAGCGCTTCCCAAATTCAGAACCGACAATCAGGATACACACCAGGCAGCTGTGATGTGAATGGTCTCATATGGCTAAAAGGCAATATGGCGCGACTGAATAAATGTGTGAACTGGTCTGTCAATGAAAACGGTGTTAGCATATGAATTTAACAGTAACAGACAAAATCTTTGTAATACTGCACATGCAATGGTGGCGCACTCTAACCCAGGAGATCTGGTTTTGCGATTGGGGACGAGAGCAAAAATAAGACGGATCTATCTATCTATCTATCTATCTATATTATCATGATTAAAATATGAATGTGTGTTATTCTAACATAGCCCCATAAACAATTAGTAAAAAAAAAAAATGGAATGCTTTTCTTGTCATTCTTAATAAACACAATTTAATTTATAATACGCCTAGAAGTTGGTAAGACACGCTAGGGCTAATGGTTTTGTAAATAAATAAAAATCCGGTAACGCTTTAATATTTATATATAAGTCATGAATGTGTGTACACGTTTAATTAGTCTTTTCATTCCTGGCATGATTAACTTGTACCTTTAAAAAGAAGAAAATGCATTATTTTGGTGCATAGCACCCATTTATTAAGTAACTAGGATATGTTAAGGAAAAAGAAGCAGCGTTGCTACTCTCTGTATTGGCCCGTGGCGCATGTATAGAGCTGTCGCTTTCTAAATCAGCACATCGGGGTTCGCACCTGGACAGTACAATATGACATTGACTCTTAAAATGTGTATGTTATTATGACCTTACATTAGGCCTACGGTGTGTCATTCTTTTATAGACACATAAATGAAAAGGTAAAATGGAATTCTTTTGTCGTTATTCTTAATACGCGCAATTTAATTTATGATAGGCCTAGAAGTTGGTAAGTCACGCTGGGGCAGACGGTCTTGTAAATAAATAAATAAATAAAACCCGGTAACGCGTTAATATTTATGTATATATAGGTCATGATGGTGTGCACGTGTAATTTGACTTTTATCCCTGGCATGATTAACTTGTGCCTTAAAATAAGAATAAGAAGAAAAAATGAACCAGAGCAGCGCATGCGTGTGTTGTCCGGTGGCGCACCCGTAGAGCTGTCACTTTCTTAAGATAGGGGATCTGGGTTCGAGTCCGGGCAGACAACAAAAGTAAAACATTGACTTTTCAAATGTGTATATGATTATGCATTACTGTATGTTATTCTATTATAGCCAAGTAAACTAAGTGGTCAAATGGAATTCTAGCAGGAGTTTGAAATGAGTAATAGATTTTTACTCGCGAAGGCAGATAGGAAGAGCATGCCAAATTTTAGGGGCCATCACACTGAAAGTTCTGCCACCCATAGTTACAAACCTGTATTTAGCTACGGTGAGTAAATTAGCGTCACGATGATCTTAAATCCTCACCCAGGGTAATCCGAAACACGTTTCTAACGGTTCAAAATCCTTATAAATAATTTTTCTTTACAAAAAGTAACACTCGTCAGGGGGACACTGGAATCTGTTGCTGCTCTTTAAGATGAGGCGAGTGTAGAGGGCCTTGTTGGAACATTCTAGATGTACTCTATTACATAAAATGAAATGATAAAATTCATTGGAATATACGTTTCATCGTCTGTCTATAAGTGATAACGGTGGAACATTCCAGAGGTATTACATATAATAAATGATGCAATTTAATTGTAGCACCTGTTTTACAGTTATGTTTCACCATGTGTCCATAAACGATAACAGCTGATTACGTCATGTTTGGTGGTTATTGGTCTATTATATATAACATGGACGGAATTACACATTAAATATTTTATGCATTTTGCATTATGGAGCATTATGGCTCGCTTCTTAGATTCGGATGAAACTGATGATCACCTTTCCGATTGCCACAGAATTAAGATTTGTATATTATATATTCATGCATAATTAGTGAAAAAAAAAAACTTACTTTGTCCCGGTCTGGAGATTGCTCCCGAAGGGATATAATGCTATTTGTATGTACAAAGTCAATTTTAAAATACCGCCACAATATTTCTTACCAGGATTTTCAGCACGTGAGAAATTGCTTGAATCTCTATTGATGACTGTCTCGCCGAAAAAGAGCACCATAAAGGAACCCTTACACGTCTTAACGACATTATTAGTATGACAGATCCCAGGTACGAAAACAACAAAAAAAAAAAAATAAATAAATAAATAAATAAATAAACATTGGTTGTTTAACGAATCCTTTCATTATTAAAACCGATCTGGATGCTGTAAGTATTTGTTCAACCAACAAGCAGTGGGGCCTGTGTTCAGTCCAGGGCCACTGTTCATTGCTTGAGCTCAATGGACCGCAGCGATAAGACCCTTGCTGGCCAAGGGCCTCACAAATGGGCACACGGTAGAAAAAGAGGATGGGCGTGTGTGATTATTGGGGCCCATCGGCGAGCTGAGTGAACGGATGTACGTGTTAGTATTGTATAACAGCGAATAAGATTGTGTTTGCAACACTTTTATATTGCAAGGTGTGCGCTGGAGAAAAATATATTACTACGATTTCACGAGTTTATATCCTTAAGTGAAGAAAACCAAAAGATATCCACTTTTGTACATACAAATAGCATTATATCCTTCGGGAGCAATCTCCAGACCGGGACAAAGTAAGTTTTTTTCACTAATTATGCATGAATATATAATATACAAATCTTAATTCTGTGGCAATCGGAAAGGTGATCATCAGTTTCATCCGAATCTAAGAAGCGAGCCATAATGCTCCATAATGCAAAATGCATAAAATATTTAATGTGTAATTCCGTCCATGTTATATATAATAGACCAATAACCACCAAACATGACGTAATCAGCTGTTATCGTTTATGGACACATGGTGAAACATAACTGTAAAACAGGTGCTACAATTAAATTGCATCATTTATTATATGTAATACCTCTGGAATGTTCCACCGTTATCACTTATAGACAGACGATGAAACGTATATTCCAATGAATTTTATCATTTCATTTTATGTAATAGAGTACATCTAGAATGTTCCAACAAGGCCCTCTACACTCGCCTCATCTTAAAGAGCAGCAACAGATTCCAGTGTCCCCCTGACGAGTGTTACTTTTTGTAAAGAAAAATTATTTATAAGGATTTTGAACCGTTAGAAACGTGTTTCGGATTACCCTGGGTGAGGATTTAAGATCATCGTGACGCTAATTTACTCACCGTAGCTAAATACAGGTTTGTAACTATGGGTGGCAGAACTTTCAGTGTGATGGCCCCTAAAATTTGGCATGCTCTTCCTATCTGCCTTCGAGTAAAAATCTATTACTCATTTCAAACTCCTGCTAGAATTCCATTTGACCACTTAGTTTACTTGGCTATAATAGAATAACATACAGTAATGCATAATCATATACACATTTGAAAAGTCAATGTTTTACTTTTGTTGTCTGCCCGGACTCGAACCCAGATCCCCTATCTTAAGAAAGTGACAGCTCTACGGGTGCGCCACCGGACAACACACGCATGCGCTGCTCTGGTTCATTTTTTCTTCTTATTCTTATTTTAAGGCACAAGTTAATCATGCCAGGGATAAAAAGTCAAATTACACGTGCACACCATCATGACCTATATATACATAAATATTAACGCGTTATTTTATTTATTTATTTATTTACAAGACCGTCTGCCCCAGCGTGACTTACCAACTTCTAGGCCTATCATAAATTAAATTGCGCGTATTAAGAATAACGACAAAAGAATTCCATTTTACCTTTTCATTTATGTGTCTATAAAAGAATGACACACCGTAGGCCTAATGTAAGGTCATAATAACATACACATTTTAAGAGTCAATGTCATATTGTACTGTCCAGGTGCGAACCCCGATGTGCTGATTTAGAAAGCGACAGCTCTATACATGCGCCACGGGCCAATACAGAGAGTAGCAACGCTGCTTCTTTTCCTTAACATATCCTAGTTACTTAATAAATGGGTGCTATGCACCAAAATAATGCATTTTCTTCTTTTAAAGGTACAAGTTAATCATGCCAGGAATGAAAAGACTAATTAAACGTGTACACACATTCATGACTTATATATAAATATTAAAGCGTTACGGATTTTTATTTATTTACAAAACCATTAGCCCTAGCGTGTCTTACCAACTTCTAGGCGTATTATAAATTAAATTGTGTTTATTAAGAATGACAAGAAAAGCATTCCATTTTTTTTTTACTAATTGTTTATGGGGCTATGTTAGAATAACACACATTCATATTTTAATCATGATAATATAGATAGATAGATAGATAGATAGACCCGTCTTATTTTTGCTCTCGTCCCCAATCGCAAAACCAGATCTCCTGGGTTAGAGTGCGCCACCATTGCATGTGCAGTATTACAAAGATTTTGTCTGTTACTGTTAAATTCATATGCTAACACCGTTTTCATTGACAGACCAGTTCACACATTTATTCAGTCGCGCCATATTGCCTTTTAGCCATATGAGACCATTCACATCACAGCTGCCTGGTGTGTATCCTGATTGTCGGTTCTGAATTTGGGAAGCGCTGGATGCACTCAGCACACGCCCGAACCAGCATGGTGTAATTCCATTGGCTAGCTTAACATGCGGCATGTGTTTGTTGATTGGTTAAAAATATGTTGGCGGGTTATCTTAAAAAATCTTTTCTTAAAACGTTTTGATTGGCCCCAGCGTTGTAAAAGCCTCGCCCAAAAGCATATTTAAGTACAGATATTTGGACCCAAAGGCCCGGGCTCCTCAGTAATAAGAATTGGGTAAGTTGTGCTGTGTTTTCTTTCTTTCTTTCTTTCTTTTTTCCTCTCCTTTTATTTTCTGTCTCTCCTTTGCTTAAAACCAAGCACTGGTAGCCATCTCCTTATGACAGAGACCTAGCAGGTCGGCTGAGTCCACCGCTGTCCAAGTCAGAAAGGAGACACCAACGCTTGTTTTACAGCTAACAATTCCTTTGACCGAGCTTAAGTTGGTTGGCTGAGTCCACCACTTTTGCAAGGTTTTAACTGGCTACGCTAACCATAGTCCCTGTGTCGCTTGGACAGGCGAGTGCCCTCGCTGGTCCGTCGCGGCATCGGATCTTGCCGATCCCAGCTTACCCGTGTCCCTGTGTCGCTTGGCCAGTCGAGCGTTCTCGCTGGTCCCTCGTGGCATTGGAGCTTGCTGGTCCATCCCCGAGACACACCATTATCTGTTTTCTTTTACTAGAAAGAAGCAAAACATGGATTCTGCAACAACAAAACATACCGCTAAAGCAGAGACCGGTGTCATCATTATAGAAGATAACCAGTCGGTAGAACATGAACCAGAGAAATCTAAACAGGTAATTTGGATCTATGCCTGTCTAAAAACGTTCTTGGGCTTATAGACCTAGCTTATTTATGCTCCAAAGGGGTAGAAAGGCTAGACTTGTGTCCTGTGTCTGTGCTATGCTAAAAATGTGTAATCTCCCCTGTTTTCTTAAATCTGTCAAGAGAAAGGTGCAGGATGATGTTCTGTCGGTGTTTGAGCAGGGAGAGATACCCGTTGATGCTTATGCACAACTGATTCAGCCTGTGAGGACCATCTTTTAGTGGTCGGCTCTGTTCCAAACAGAGAAAATAGGCTTGCATAATTTGGTGAAATACAAATATATTAAACATGTGCTGAATTAAACACTTTTATTTAGGGGTATTATTGGTTCACTGATAGGTTTGGACCTGGTTTGCAATTAGATTGTGTTCTCATACTTGTATACAATTGTGTTTTTGTTTCTTTTCAAATGGGTTACTGATCTCATTCACACAAGCTTGTTTGTATAATTTTCCTAAGCAGTTTCATACTGTAATTTACCCAAAGTCTCTTTTGACAAATTTATGAACAGAATGCTCAAGGAATCTTTTCAATGAAGTTTGCAACATACAGTACAAAACATTATTGTCTAGGAGTGCATTACACCAACATAAACATTTATGATGCCCACATCATATACTGTATGTATCAGTGAATATTTTCCTGCTGTTTCTCCTGCTTTATTCATACATGTAAAAAAATATATATAATGTATAGCACACAGTGTGTAACTCTGAAAGCAAAGACTACGTGTTAATTGCTATGTTTGGAATTTTGCTTCAATAAACTTGTTGTTTTAAGATACTTTGATATCCTTTTTTCTCTCCCTTTATGTATCCTGTTATAACAGATGGGTTGGGTTAGATCATGAGGTAAAGGATGCAAACTGTGTGTGTCCTTGAAATATACAATAAAGTTATTGTTTTTAAGACACCTTGGTGTTTACTTTATGATTTGCTTTATAAAGGGTATGGTTTGGAAGGTGGCTGAGGTAATGGGATGCCCATGGTGTGTTTGGGCTGCACTGCCAGTTTCCTTGGGTGTGTAATAGATTCTCTCTCTGAAACCTTCTGGTACATCCTGTCTCTGGGTCTGTCACTTCATACTCTCTTGTTTCCTCATTCATTAGTGTAAATGGTGCTTCCTGGGTGATGGAATTGAACATTTGTGGGTAAGTCAGTTCCACCAGTGCCACTTTCCAGTCTCTGGGCTGTTTTATTGTCTTGGCTACCTGAATGGTTAATGATGCTGTTGTGTTGGGAAAAGTTCTGGCCGATGAATTACTCAGCAGTGTTATATAAAATGCACTTCTGACTTTAGACATTTTTTCTTGGTTTCTCAACTCCTTGTCTTTCACTTCTGAAGTCTTGACCCAACTGTTAAATTTCTTGTCCCAACCAAGCCATTTTGCCAACACATGCTTGTTTCTACCACGCCTGCCCGTGAGTGGTTAGAATTTTCTGGATGCGTATACACCTGGTTAGCATCGGGGCTTTATTTTTTTGTAACTCTTCTGCATAAAATCTCTCTTTAATTTCATCACCTGGGTAACCTTAGTTTATAGACAGGTTTGATTCATTTTAAAAGAGTCAACGATAATAAATATCTCATCTATAAACCACTGCTCATAGCCTTTTCGAATACACTTTTAATTTTGAAACTCGGACATGATCACCTATTTTCAAAGTGCACGGAGTAGATTTTCTTTGCCCGGCCCTACCATAGATTGTTTTCCAAACACTCGGGCATTTTCAGGAGTCACATCTACAGGTCTTGTTTTAATCGTGGTGTGTAAACTGTGGTTATAACTCTGCAGAACGTCTGACGGGACATCTATATACCGAAAAGTATTGGCATATGTAAAATATTTCCACATTTTGGATTTTAAGGTGCTTTTGAACCGTTTTACTATGCTGGCCTTTACATCGCTGTTCGTGACAAATGTACAAATGTACAATATTGTTCTGTCTTAGAAGTTTTGTACCAATGTGTTATAAATTTTTTGCCTTGGCCTGTATGTAGCTTTTAGGAACTCGACTCTGTCTAAAGATCAAACTAAAACCCAGAGAAACTGTCTTGGCCTTTTATTTACACAGCCCAAGCATATTTTGAGAGCACATTGATACAAGTGAGGATAAATTTTATATCCATCATTGAATTTTGAGTAATAAGACATCTCTGCTAAATCTACTTGCTACTGGTAATTGATCATTGAAACAATTGTTCTGTTTCTCTTGAACCTCAGCTGTGCTTGTTTGTGCATACTGTAAGTGTATTGTTCACTCATCCATTCCAACACGTTTTTTGCTTGACATTTCTTTTCTTTTTTTCCCCCATAGAGTGACGATGGCCAGTGACGTATTTAAGCACAGTGTGAAAGATTGTTCAACTTCAAGGCGGAAGTCTCAAGACCTGTGTATTTTCTCAAACACTTGTCAGCCATCGCAGTCACAGAGCCGGATTGATTTTAATGAAGCATTATGTAAAGTCTGTTGTAGCTTACGTGTTCTGCACCTGTGTAAGATGTATTAACTGGGTCTTGTTTAGCATGCCGTTTGGGTTCGAATCTCAGGATGGGCACACTTGTCTTTTACTAGAATGTGATCCTGAGGAAATACACCCTTGTGTTTCCAGCATCTGTCGACAGATCAGTATTTAAAGATTAATACACACGGTGTTTTATTTGGTTAAAGCCTTGTGTGGCTTAAGAATTGTGAAACCGAGTAAAATTCATACTAAACTGTCTGAAGCAGTTTGTTGCTGAAGTAAACACTTTCGGCTTATACAAAAGACCATGCAACAAAGTCCAAGATTCGGACAGCAGCTTTTGAACTTGTCTCTAATCACCATTACTGTTATTTTTTAAAACCAACATTAATTTACAGAAACCTAAGCAAATTGCATTATCCATGCTAAACAAGATCTGTTTGAGTTATATTTTCTGTCGGCTAACTGTTTGTGTTTTGTTTCTGTTGTCAGAGGAACCAAGACTCGGCAGCTAGAACAAGGAAAACCAGGTCCCTGCCCAGCGTGACACGTAATGCAACCTATAGAAGGTTTTCTCCTTTTATTATATCTAATAAAGATTCATTATGACCATATTGGTCGCTCAGTCATTTGGGCTTATGTGTTTAGCTCTGTTGAACATTTAGTGGAAAAATGTATGGAATGTCAAGAGAAAAAATGCATACCAGATGGACACATTTTGTAATATAACCAATTATTGCATATAGACATAGCTTATTTATGCTCAAAAGGGCTAGAAAAGATAGATTTGTGTCCTGTGTGCGTGCTTTGTTAAAATGTACAATCTCCCTTGTTTTCGTAAAGCTATCAAGATTGATGTGGATGATGTTATAGCTGAATTTGAGCAGGAGAGAGACCCATTGATGGATATGCAAAACTGATTCAGCCTGTGAAGACCAGCTTTATGTGGTCGGCTCTGTTCCAAACAGAAAATAGGTTTGCATAATTTAGTGAAATATAAATATATAAAGTATATTTGCTGGCTTAAACATTTTTATTTTAGGTGTATTACCGACTCACTGTTGGACCAGGTTTTGAATTTTCATTTACGTACCTATATGTATACATTTTCTTGTGTTTTTTTTTCTTTTCAAGTGAATTGCAAATCTTTATACAATTAAGCTTGTGTGATTATTTTACGGCTGTTTCTCCTGCTTTTAGTCATAGTTTAAACAATTTTAATGTATAGCAAACAATTTGTAACTCAAACTGAAGACCAGATCTTATTTTGCTATGTTTGGAATTTTGCTTCAATAAAATTTGATTTTTTTAAGACACTTTGGCATCTTTTTTGAATCATTGAATAAAACTTGTTGTTTTAAATCACTTTTGGTATCTGAAATATGCCTTGCTTTATAAAGGGCATGGTTTTACAAGGTGGGCAAGGTAACGGATGCTCAAGAGGTGTTTTGGGCTGTACTGCCAGGTTCCTGGATGTGTCATAGATCTCTCTAAAACCTTTCCTTGTACATCCACTCTGAAAGTTATTGTTTTAAACACTTGGTATCTACCATATGCCTTGCTTTATAAAGGGCATGGTTTTACAAGGTGGGCGAGGTAACGGATGCTCAAGGGGTGTTTTGGGCTGTACTGCCAGGTTCCTTGGGTGTGTCATAGATTCTCTCTAAAGTTTTCTTGTACATCCTCTCGCCGGGATCTGTCAATCACGCTCTCTGTACTCTCTGTACACACCCCCGAGCGCTGCAAGCAGATAGGAGCAGGATATCTGCTCCGCCCCATTGATGACTTACCTTTTATGACACCTTACAGGCTCCCAAAGGTCCGTCTCGGATCACAAAGATGATCAGCTCCCAGTTTTAGCATCAAGGCTAAGATCGGCCGACCATTTTCCTTGCGCACGACTGACAAAAGGTCCGATGCCGGTCAAAAAGCGCACCCAACAACAGGCAGAGATCAGACCGCGGGGGGAAATGACCATTAACTAGGTGGCATATGGTGGGTACCGGAAATGCCAGGGGGGCGGGACATACACCTGTCAAAATCTGATGATGTATAATAGTGACGCTCCTATACTACTTCCATCCTTTAGTCCATAATAGGATTGAGTCACTTTTGACGTTTTAATTAAAATTTGCTTAAACTGCCTTTTTCTTCACTCAAAGCATATACCCTGAAGTTCTGTAAAAAGTGTATTAACTTTTGCATACTGCATTTTCTCAAGATAGATTATATTTTTCTATTACACATTTATATATATTGCTGTTGCCCCTTTTAACCCAACAGACAGATATGCAGACAAAGTAAGAAAAAGTAAAAGCACAAAGAAGTTCTTTTAATTGTCTTTTCCTCTTCAAAGTGCCTTTCAAGCACCACAGCCACCATACACAATGAAATAAATAACAAATCAATCTAATTCTCTCCTCTACACCTCCCAGCAAGCTCTGTCACACTCCTCCCAACTCTGGCTCACCTGCTGGGTCTCCACCAGTCCTTTATATAGTCCTTGACCTGGAAGTGCTTCTGTTCTTCCTCCCATGTGACTTGCCAGCACTTCCGGGTCAGCTGGAGAATTCAAGTTTTAATCAGCCTGGAAATACTGTACTGAAGAAGTGTCATAGTCCATTAGTACTTCTGGGCTAGGTGAGAATTTGTTCTCCCACCAACTTCTCACAGTATCCCCTGGTGGCACCCACAGTACCCAGCAGGGCTCTCCTGCTGAACTCCAAGTCCCATAGTAGCCTCCGGGCATCTGGGGCACTGCAGCAGTCCAGGGAAGCAGACATACAGTATATCGCTTTGGGGGAGGCAGTGTCCTTGATAAGCTGCCTTCCCCCATCCTTCCTTTACTGGGGCATCCCGGCAGGGATGAACTGCCCTTACAATATATATAAAACAGCCCTTAACCCTTTTTGGTGTGTCAAGAGTCTGGTTCAGATGCAATCCCTCTCAAAAGTAAAGATCTCATCTGAAACATAAGGTATACCAAGGCCCTCCTTTTGTTATTCAACAAGATTAGAACCACAAATTTAACCTTGAATACCCTCAATCTTATTTGATCAAGCATATGGGAAATACAGAATGTTTGACAAGATCACCTAGTTGTTGCTTTCTGTCGTGTCTTTTTTCTTTTCTTTTTTTTTTTAAATTTGCCTTCTAGACCCAGCAGCCTGCTTTTACCAATGTCATTTTTTCTGATGTGGACAATAATATGGAGATTTGCTTATGGGAGATATTCTATCTGAACTCTAGGCAAGCAACACAGCATAAAGGCTTCCTGTCACTTGAGTGAACCAAAATAAGAATCATTCTAATAATTTTTAATTTTAGGGGTGAGTTTACAGAATAAAAATCCTTCAGTCCTGCTACCACTGTAGAGCCATCAGGGTTGACAAGTGCCACCACAAGACACTGGAAGACTCTGGAAAATCTCTAGCTCTAGGGTCGATGCCCATGGACAGTGGTTACCTCATCTTCTTTAAATATATCTGACAGTTGTCCACTTGTTTCAAACCCTTTGGATTAAAATTTCCTTGGGCACCATTGTTAAGATGAACACTGCCTCTCTAAAGAACAAATTTCCAAGCTACTCTCTTTGGCAACACTCTTTTTTAAGTGCTGGCCTTTTCACTCAGACGTGGTCTCATAGAACACTGGCTTCCACAAATACAAATATCTAGTAAGTGTGGCATTAAATTCACCTCATTAAAGTTTGGTAAGTGTTTCTCTTTCCTTTTTGAAGTTTAAAAGGTTAAATATATTTGTTTATCAGAAAGTGACACCCTACTTGCCTCTGCACACTAAACCTCTTTGATGAAAAATGTAAACTCCTGCAAACCTGTAGCAATGGTTTCCAATTCCAGTCAAATGTAAGCAGGTTTTTGTTACAACCAGTTTCACAACCAGTGTGCCATTTTATCTCAATTGCCCTGGTGATCTATGCTTGTAGTGGGGCTACATAGTAGTAATAGTGCTGTCAAGGTTTGTGCCGAGTGCATTTTATTTCCATCGTCCCGTTTGCTGTTTATCATGTGTGCGTCAGTGAATGTTGTCCCCGTAAATACAGAGGGGACGGATGATGGAGGGAGACCGCAGTGGCAACATGGAAAAGACCTGTTTACAATCAATCAATTACAGCCAGCTCATTACTATATAAACAATCAGGAGGGAACAGAGAAAGAAGGAAGGAGAGAGATGGAGATTATATTTCACTACAACGGACCACCTGCACCTGCTATTTTTCCACATCGCACTTTGGGATCCTGTTTGTTTTCATTCTGCCGGACTTACATCACTTCAATCATCACCAGAGACCCCAGGGCTGGACTATCATTATCCACCACACACCAAGGATTCACGGTGAGGTTGCTCCATTTTTTACAGGAAATTCAAATGTATCACTTATCTGTTGGCCAGTCATCCATATTCAGGACAGTTGTATACTCAGACTCAAGTTCACTATCATTGGCATTTTCCGTACTCATTCATCGTTATTTGTGTTTTGTGTTTGTCATGTGTTACTGGGACAAGGGAGGGTTTTGATATTGTACATATGGTGTTGTCACGTTATTAGTTTGGTGGAGGGATATACATATCTACATATATATTTTTCATGGGGAATGTGCAGTAGTGTTTTGTTGTGTTCATTTAATATATTTATTCACTTATTTTTACATATCTGCTTTTGTGCGCCTATGTTTAAACCACTGATTGTAGGGAAAATTTTATTTGTTAGAGGTACGGATTGATTTATAAGATTCATCTCAGTAATTTATCCAGGTCACAGGTCATGAAGTGTAGCTGCCAGCTGGGTAAGGGGTCATTATTAATTGTCATTATTAGGATACAATTAAAGGAATAAACTCAACAGGGAAAAGATGAATTAATATAAAAATGACAAAAGAAAGTTAAAAACATAAAACTACATATGAAATAAGTTTGAACTTCTTATTAATGTACACTCACCTAAAGGATTATTAGGAACACCATACTAATACGGTGTTTGACCCCCTTTCGCCTTCAGAACTGCCTTAATTCTACGTGGCATTGATTCAACAAGGTGCTGAAAGCATTCTTTAGAAATGTTGGCCCACATTGATAGGATAGCATCTTGCAGTTGATGGAGATTTGTGGGATGCACATCCAGGGCACGAAGCTCCCGTTCCACCACATCCCAAAGATGCTCTATTGGGTTGAGATCTGGTGACTGTGGGGGCCATTTTAGTACAGTGAACTCATTGTCATGTTCAAGAAACCAATTTGAAATGATTCAAGCTTTGTGACATGGTGCATTATCCTGCTGGAAGTAGCCATCAGAGGATGGGTACATGGTGGTCATGAAGGTATGGACATGGTCAGAAACAATGCTCAGGTAGCCCGTGGCATTTAATTTCTCAACAGAAATTGAGACTCATCAGACCAGGCAACATTTTTCCAGTCTTCAACTGTCCAATTTTGGTGAGCTCGTGCAAATTGTAGCCTCTTTTTCCTATTTGTAGTGGAGATGAGTGGTACCCGGTGGGGTCTTCTGCTGTTGTAGCCCATCCGCCTCAAGGTTGTGCGTGTTGTGGCTTCACAAATGCTTTGCTGCATACCTCGGTTGTAACGAGTGGTTATTTTAGTCAAAGTTGCTCTTCTATCAGCTTGAATCAGTCCGCCCATTCTCCTCTGACCTCTAGCATCAACAAGGCATTTTCGCCCACAGGACTGCCGCATACTGGATGTTTTTCCCTTTTCACACCATTCTTTGTAAACCCTAGAAATGGTTGTGCGTGAAAACCCCAGTAACTGAGCAGATTGTGAAATACTCAGACCGGCCCGTCTGGCACCAACAACCATGCCATGCTCAAAATTGCTTAAATCACCTTTCTTTCCCATTCTGACATTCAGTTTGGAGTTCAGGAGATTGTCTTGACCAGGACCACACCCCTAAATGCATTGAAGCAACTGCCATGTGATTGGTTGATTAGATAATTGCATTAATGAGAATTTGAACCGGTGTTCCTAATAATCCTTTAGGTGAGTGTATATTTCACACTACTGCTCTTTTCTAAATATGGAATAAGATAGGAAAAACTTTGTATGGAATGGTCTATACAGTACTTCAATGTAAATTACACTTTAATGATACCGCAGGATTCCACAATACAATACAATCAATTTTAGTGTACAATAATATGCAATCAATTATATTAACGCATATAGTATTTATTATGTTCTCAAATAAATGTAGAGTAAAATAAACAAGATGATAAATAGATAGATAGATAGATAGATAGATAGATAGATAGATAGATAGATAGATAGATAGATAGATAGATAGATAGATAGATAGATAGATAGATAGATAGATAGATAGATCTTTATTTGTCCCAAGGAGGAAATCTGGCTTTTTACAGAGGCTATTTAAATAAATACATACTGTCACGCATGGGTGTCAGAGGACTACTCTAAGGGCCGGGAAAGGTACACAGTAGCCCACTTAGAGGAGAGGGGGGCCTACCGCTGACCTTATTCTGTTCTTCTTTCCTCACAGCTCCAAGAAGCCGAATGGCAAGGGCACTTAACCCCACCCCTTCTGGAAAAACTGCTATAAAGAAAGCTCCGGCAAAGAGAAAGGCATCTTTTGCCAGGAGACCTGAACAACATACCCCCATAAGTAGTACAGAATCATCCAGGAAGTGAACTTCTTAAGTAGTATTTAATTTAAAACTAAACACATTCGATCAAGTAAAGTGAACAAGATGCCTAGGTAGACAGATTGGTACATGGTGACTTATAGTCTTAAAGTTGACCTTTACAGATCTAGAAGTGTGTGTTGCTGGGTGTTCATTTCTTTCTCTTCATCATTAATTGTGTACTCTGGTGCAAAACCGTCAGCTATGTTTACTTATAAATTTTTTTTGAGGGTGCACACGTGTGTGCGCACTTGTATGATTTTGTCTGTGCATACATGCGTATTTAAGAAAATTATTTATCTCTAAAACTACTTGTGCAAAAATTTTGTAAATCTATAAGCCTGGTCATATGGCTAAATGGTAATCCAGATTAAATTGAACACTTTCTATGGAAATAATCTTTAGACACGTCAAATCATTTTGAAGGACATGGGGATAAGTACTTGACCAAACTGGATCAAAATCAAGAGGCCTGGAGTCCATAGTTTGTTTGAAAGTTATCAATGTACATAGTTCTCAGCATTCAGGGTGGATATCTTGGAAATCTATCATTGTAAGTTTGTGTATGTTTTCTAGGGTGTAGTCATCCAGGAGCTCTACATAACAAAACAAATCACATCATTTTCTGATGAAAACTGTAATTTTAAGAGGTGAAAATCAATTTCAATTTTCCACATACCCCATGTTAAAATTAAATTTTTCGACATTTTGAACATTGAAAAATAAGAATTTTTGACCCCATCACTAAACTTCGATTTACATGGTAATGAAAAAGCTCAGCTAATTAAACAATGAGATCTGTTAGATGGTGTAAACTAAACTAAAATAACTGTTTGGTAGTGTGATTTGTGAGCCTGATTATGTTTAGCAAACCTACATTTGTCTAGCTGAAACAAGGACTATTCTTTCAGACTTGGACCTTAACTGATCAGAGCAGATGTACTATTCACAGATAATAAAAGAATGTGCTGTACTGAGGTCCTACAGAGCATAATCCATATCTGCACATGCAGATAGCTCCCTGAAACTGCTAATTTGGTAGTAACCTACAAATGGTATTGGTTAGTGGAAAGTGAGAATATATCAGGCCTCTCCAGATGCCTCTAAGCTAGAAGCCCCATTGGCATAGATACTATATCGGCTCTGTGCTAAGAGACATGCTTCTACTGTTCTGCTGACAGATGGAACTTTAATTACCAAAAACCCCCACTGAAGAACTGCAAGACAACAAAAACAACAACAGCAATCTAATTCTTATATAGGCCAAAATTAAATAAGGAATGCTGCAATGGGCTTTAATTGGCCCCCCACCAACCTTCATTCCCTAAAAAGACAAAAAAACAAAAATTCCAAAAAAAAGACCCTTGCAGGGAATAAATTGAAGAAATCTTGGGAAAGGTAATTCAGAGAGAGATTCCCCTTCCAGGTAGGTTGGGTGTGCAGTGGGTGTCAAAAATGAGGTAACTACAATACAATACACAAAACAGAACACAACTAATCCTTTTCACAATTATTGATCCCAATGGCTTCTCTTTGACTTTATTTGTATGTATGGCTATACTGCAATATTCATTAGGTAAGAAAGCTGCATTATAAAGCAAGATAAATATATCCTTTTTTCTTCTATGCTTCTCTCGTCTTATTTTTTCCAACATGGTTATTGAATGGCTATATATACAGGTTCAAAGTAGGAGCAGCATTTTTAAAACAAACACATTCCCAGAGAGCTTGTGTCCCCTGCTGGACAAAAAGATAAAATGACCGACTGATTGGGAAACTAGTTGGAACAAAGACCTGAAACCATGGGGTTTCCATCCATCCACCCATTATCCAACCCGCTATATCCTAACTACAGGGTCATGGGGGTCAGCTGGAGCCAATCCCAGCCAACACAGGGCGCAAGGCAGGAAACTAACCCCGGGCAGGGCACCAGTCAACCGCAGGGCATGCACACACACACACACACACACTAGGGACAATTTAAAATCTCCAATGCACCTAACCTGCATGTCTTTGGACTGTGGGAGAAAACCGGAGCTCCCAGAGGAAACCCACGCAGACACAGGGAGAACATGCAAACTCCATGCAGGGAAGACCCGGGAAGCGAAACCATGGGGTTTGAAAACCACAATTATATACTTCAGTCCTCTGCAGATTGAACTTTCAAAACATTTATACATTGTGAAAAGCTTACTATGTACTTATTTGACTGTACTTAAAGTTAGCTTTCTTCTTATTATATTGTGTACTCCTTTAGATCTCTGCTTCATTATATTATGAATTAACTCCATACTGTGTCAGTTCCTGACTTGGATCCATTGTTGCTGAGGTAAACAGCCTTGAATCTGACATGGTGGCTATAGGAAATGGATGGATGGACAGTCTCACAGAACATTTTGTGCTTACGTGCAGTCCCACTGACCAACATTTCACCCACCCACACCAGTATTGCCTCTGTTTGGTAAACAGAGGAGGTCCTTGGGGGGTAAGAATAGAAACTACTGCATGGCCCCATTGACCAACACCAAATTTTAGCACTAAAGTATTATTGATAAACTAAAAAAACATATACAAATACAAAAACCAGAAGAAATTAAACCCTGATCAGCTCAAGAACACATTGATGCTTCCATGTACTTTGTTCTTTGAGCATAAAAAGATAAAGTCTTCAGTATGCCAGACTATATGCTTAGACCAGATTTTTAAACATTTTTCTTTCCTCTTTTATTTACTTTAAAATGAAGAGACATGTTTTGTTCAAAGTGACTTCCAAAAACTATAATAACATGTATTTACTTCCTAAGGAAAATGAATATGATGTTACTTGAGAAATATTTATTTCTACACTGTAATCTTGCTTTTTATCAAAATGAAGGTCATTGTTAAAACTCCCAGCATTTCTGCAATCTCATCTGCACAGATTCACTTTATTCAAGGATAAGATTTATATTTATTGCTTATTTTCTGTTTGCTTATCCTGACCATTCATCAGACAAACAACTCCACTAACACAGAGAGTTCTTTTTGTATTTGTTGTACTTATTTTGCAATTTTAAATATATAAACCAAATTAATAATACATAGTAATAGGTTTACACCTTCAGACATTGCATATCTTTTTGAAGATAAGAAGAAGGCAGACTATTACTTGGGACAAAAAAAGATCCGCCATTTGGGCAGTCTCAACCCATTTTAATTTAATTTTGTAAGTAATAAAACAGTACAGCCAGTCATTTTTCTTTGTGTCAGTTTCTTTTTTTTTAATCTTTTATAATGGTGTAGTAAAATGATAGAGTATAAAGTTAATTGCCTCTGAAAACATGATACATTTACTGAGTTAAATAACTGTTGATGCAGAAAATGTGATGTAAATTCTGTGTACCTTTGGGTTCAGTCAACACATTGGTTACCACATTGTTTAACTTATTTGTTGATTTGAGTGGTTAGCACTACTGCTTTACACCTCCAGGGTTATGGGCTCCAATCTTGGCCCAGTCATTATCTGTGGGGGGGTTTAGATAGATAGATAGATAGATAGATAGATAGATAGATAGATAGATAGATAGATAGATAGATAGATAGATGGATAGATAGATAAATAGATAGATAGATAGAATTTTATTTGTCTCCAATTGGAAATTTGGCTACACTTTCTCCCCATGTTTGCTTGGTTTTTCCCAGGTTCCCCACACCAATCCTACCCATCAGGTATGAGAGAGTGTGGCGCCTTCACAAGTATGCTCTGTCATGGACAGGTGTACCTGAGTAGAGAGAGTCCTACTTTGCAACAAATTCTGCTGGGATGGCCATCTGCTCTCTGTAAACTAGACTATAGCTCAAGGGTCCTCAATCATGGTCCCACAGTGGCTACAGGTTTTCATTCCAGCCATTTTCCCAATTAGACCTCAGTCCTTGCTGATAATGAAACTTGGTGTTTAACTATATGGCTTGTTAGCACTTTCATTTTATCAAAGACAAATTTAATTACACTGTAGATCAGAGGTCCTCAGTTACAGTCTTAGAGGGTTGCAGTGGCTGCAGGTTTCCACTTCAACCAATTTTTTTAATTAGAGCCCATTTATTTAGTACTAAAGCAATACATTTTTGGGCTTAATTTTAGTTATCTTGCCTGTTACAATTCAGAACCCTTAATTGCCTATTCTAGTTTTAGCAACTGAACAGTATTTAAAAGTTTAATTGATGCCTGTTTTGTTAATCAGACATTAGTTAAGAATAAAATGCATATAACCAATAAACCAGCAGCTCCCCAGGCAATGCGTTTCCTTTTAAACCTGTGCATATGCACCATTAAAACTGTCTGTGTTTAAAAAAAAATGTTTAGAAATAAATGAGAGGGGAGATGGAAGGAGCGTTAAGTTTAATTCTGTTCTAGTCCACAAAACACATGGATAATGCCCTTAAGTAAAGAAACTCTACAGCGCAATTACAATTTCTCTTGGGTGAATGAGAGCACTAACAAGGCATACAGTTAAATGCTAAGTTTCATTATCAGAAAGGACTGAGTTCTAATTAGGAAACCAGTTGGAATGAAAACCTGCAGCCGCTGTGGCCCTCCAGGACCGTGATAGAAGACCCCTGCTATAGCTTATATCACATTAGCGATTTTTAGTCTTAACATTAATTTATATAATTTTAGCCAGTTGGAGGCAGTCGGTGGCACACTCCTGCGAAGATGATCGCCTAATGTGACATGCCTAATGACTGGGACCCCCTAGTGTGGAACTGGCTAGGATAAAATCTAAGTTTTGAATTTCTCATTAGTCAGAGGGGTGGGCTGTGTATGCAGGAGAGCTGACAACCAAAATAAACCAATCCAGAAATACAACGCAGGAGAAGGTAAGGAACATGCATATTTTGAACCTCTCAAAGAGAAGAGAGCTCATCTCCCTGACGTCTTATGTTTTATGTAGTAAAACAACATTGAAAAAATAAAAAAAGGACAAAGAATGCTGTTGAAGTTGTTGCAGCTGTTAACCCTTCATAAATCCTTGGCTTTGTCAGGAATTTCGCTATTGGCTGTCAGGAAAAAGTAATTTTGTTTTGTCAGTAAAAAGGGGAAAAGATGACTGCATTGGAATATTAGTACTCAGCCAGTAAATGTTTCAATCATGTTATCTGACTTGGTGCAGTGATGAGATCAGCGATTGCTAAACATACACTACGGCAAAAAGTTGTGTGATGTGACATCGGTTTAAGGGGGCTAAGAAAATGGAATGCATATTGCTCAAGGCATATATATTGCTATAATCTTGAAATCCCATATGAGATAAAAAGATTTACAAAATAGATTTTTAAAAAGACAAATAGCTATTAATAAAGTGTAGATTTTAACATTAATGTAATGTTTGTGTAATATTTAACAGAACGTTAATATGAATATGATCATAAAAACATAAAATCATATTGTGGTACCTTTTTTTAACACAAGATAATAATATATCATTTTTAAGTGTACAGGGATATATTTTTATTTTGTCCATAAAACCAAAAATCAATGTTTTTTTACTCCAGAGCTCAATTTTTGATGATGTAATAATAATATATCCAGCATTTTGTTGTACTCACAGACGTACACACACTCACTAATGCAAATGTACATACTGTACCATAATATTAAAGAACTAAACTTCTGAAAATCTGACATCTCATTTTTTTAGCCCTCAGATGTCAGTTTAAATTATTCATTTCTTGAAAAACACTTTAACATTAATATGTTTGTACAAGAAAGCTTTCCTCTGCCATTAGAGACAAATGTCATATTTCATCCTTTTATCACAATATTTGAAAAGCATATTTTTAGAAAATTCTTCTTTTAAGTTGCAGCTTCATACATCTTCATTTTCCTGTTTTTGCATTATAATGTAAATCCATATTATGTGAGCAAAGATTATACATCTGGAGGTAAGATCACTATTAAAAATATAATACAGATGTAAATGTGTAGATTAATGCTGCAGGACATTCAGTGTTATTATTGAGTCCCATCTACACTGGATAGTTGACACAGTATGCAGTTTTTTCACAGTTTCCAATGTTCGATGCTTTCTCAGCATCATGGGAGTGATAGCGGAGAAGCAGTTAATATCAGTCGCTCTTGTGCCATCCAGTTGTGTACCCCAGAAGTGCTGACATCTTCATGTGATACTCCAAAACCACCAAGTCTGTTTGCATTGTAAAATTGTCATCTGTTCAGAGGAGACATACAAGAACATCATTGTCCTCTGTACTCTTTGTACTACAGTATGAACACATGACAATAAATGTGAACTTGCAATCAGCACTTCTAGGAAAAAAATATTCTAACTATTGGAGCTAAAACAGTAATATAACAAAGACAAAATGTACTTGGGGCTGAATCAAAGACACAAGGGCCATCTCTCTTCAGACTAGATTCTGAGGTGGACAAGTTGACATCTGGAACATATCTGGGAAAACATTAGAAGAGATAACCTGTGTTTACTTACTTTTAATATAACTTCTGTCATCCATTATAAAGATAAAAAAAAAAAATCTGAGTCTGTAATTTTGGCTAATTTGTAATGTTTATAATGCAATCCTTTGTTGTGGCTATTGCTCCATTCACTGAAATGAAGTCTTCTCTCCCCACAAAAAACAGGAATATGAACAAAACAACAGGCATACTGAACATATACGTCTGTCTCTAGTCCAGCCCTAAAGGCCTGCCTATTGCTTCTGGACACTGCAATCACATGATTGAGGGGCGGAGGATATAGACAAGGGCAGCTTGGGATGTGGGTTAGTTTTGGCATTGATCATTTTGGATGTTTTACATTTTGTATTTCAGCTGCTTTATTTTTAAAACTTTTACTTGTTTTCCCAACTGGTTTTGCATTTGTTCACTGTTTACACGCTATATTCTATGAAAAGCCTGTTTTGGATTATGGAATTGTTTAAGTGAATAGTAAATGTCTGCTTCATCTCTAGCTCATCTGAGGCCTTATTTATAAAGCTTGCAAACACACAAAAATTGGCTTAAAATGTGTGTACAAAATTTCCCACACAAATGTTAGGATTTATACAAAGTAAAACAAAGCTTGACTCGAGGAACATGTGTATATTTACAGCAACTCTGACCCATGCACATGCACCATTCGTGACAAACTAGGAAATGACAACACCCTTGATCAAGTAAGGGAATGCAGCCAGCTAAATGATGACTCATGTATAATTATTCATAGAACTGATCCATTATTGTAATATGTGTTGACATGACAAATGTACTACACCTTAAAAACAATGAATATGATACACAGACTCTATTTTAGTTCCCTTTTAAAAGGACCAACGCTACGCATTTGTACTGAAGAACCTTTTTTAGTTTTTCATCAGTTTATATCGGCTACCTGTTGTCACTTCTCATAGGATTGACTATCGGGACAGGAATAGCTTAGCCAAGCTTCACCATGCCTGCTGTGCCAGGTGATAGTGGCTAACTGCTCAGACACTGGTGCCTTATGCGTTTCAGAGACCCCCAGATCTTTCAGTTGCAGCCTGCAGCCAGATATTTTTGAGTATAGGTGGTGTAGTCTGGAGCCGTCAGGGATGAGCTGCTCTACCAGCCAATGAAGTTCTGCGGCCTCATGATTGCATATGTATGAGGCTGATTTGCATGCTCCATATATGGATGTTTCAGGGTGGTGCTGAAGGCATGTCCACATATGCAATTTACAAGGTGATTGTGATATATGAATGGTAAATCGTATGACAAAAAGAAAATGGGGCAGAGCCAATCAGCCCAGGAAAAGAGAACACAAGACTGGAGCCAATGGTGATAACTTTGAGAACTAGGTTGTTATTTGTGGATGTGTTTGGTAATTTAAAACTGACCACAATCAATTGTTCCAGTGATGTTACTTGCTAAACATCACTACAGTAGGCATTGCTGGGAGCAGCTCATTTGCCCATGCACATTGCCTACAATTCCCACAGTGCCCTACATTTTTCATCATTGTGAGGCAGTAGCAATTTCTCAGAGATCTGGGAGATGCTTCTGTGGAGTAAGTAATCCCAATGATTGTGCCTGAAAATGAATACTAATCCAACAAACTAAATTCCTTCATGTATAGTAACAAAGCTGAGGAGGAGGAACACACATCATCAACACACTTTATTCATCTATCACAAAGTGTCAAGCTTCATTAATTGCAGTAAAAGTCAAGTTTCATGACATCTCTCTGAAGATTTTGTATTTTGTATTAGCTGTTCTTGAAATCTTGAAATCTCCTTTGGTGGCAGTCAGCATCTTAGACTTTTAGAGACCAACTTTATTGTGTATAAAATAATTACAATAATTCATTTTCAATTACCAATGCATTTTTATATGGTACAGACTTGGAGAATGGAGAAGCTAAAAAGTAATGTGATTTGTTATAATTATTTATTGCTTTCATAGTAAAGAATAATTTTGCTCAGTAAGATAACTTGACATGCATCTCAAGTTAATAGCAATGAACTCATTGCATCACTGAGAATAGCAGAATTCTATATCTTAGTTGTATTTAAATCAGACCTATTTATTGAATAAAATAATATTTTTACGTTTCCTGCAGTGTGTTTTTGATTGCCTTGTTTAATTTCACCTAACAAATATGTACTTTTTCTACACACTCCTTTTACTTACACTTTTTCAGCAGTTATTGCTATGGAAATCCTGTCTGAAATCTTTCATGCCTCTCTTGTAAAGGGATCAGTAATAATACATCAGTATTATTTTTCAGTTTTCCCAATATTGTACTGTGTTTCAAAGCTACAAGTAAAGGTTTTGGATATTAAGACAACAACCTCATATAGAACAAGTGTGGGCACTCTGTGTCTCTTATGAGGGCTGATTTAAATGGTGAATAAGAGAATGGCTTGGGTGTAACACAGCCACTGGCCCATTTTCCTTTCCTGTCCTTAGCCTAAAAGAAAATGTCCCAGAAGATGAGCAGTCACACTGCCTCTCACCTTGTCTCTTCCAGTCACCCCACAGGCACAGGAAGTCTCTGTTAATCAAAGGAGCAATGCACTGGAAGGCACATCAGTTTTACTCTCCTTTGTGTTTGTTCATTATCTTGAAAGAGAAGTTAATGGCAGTTATCTTTAGGTACAGCATTTCTTTTATATTGTTTTGCCTTTTCCTTTTTCATAAGTGCTGCAATTTTAAATGTATAATTTGTTAAAACTGTTTAAAGGCCAGGACTTTGTTTCACTTCATATCTCAGAACACACTGAAGAAGCAGATAAATTATCATCTAAAATAATGTTAGGGAAAAGAGAAAACTATGGATACCTTCTCAGTTAGAATATTTTCTTTTCTGTGATAAGGTATGTAATAATAAATGCCAGATTAATAAAATAATAGCCTTGCATGGTACATCTACAATCTTTTCTGGAGCAAAGGGAGTGAAGAGGACAATGTTGGATTTCTATGAAGCAGACAGAATCCTGAAAAATTCCAGGATAACACACAGGTATCAATAAGCATATAAGTAGTGATATGTGGAAAAAGAATCATTGCATTGTTTCTCAAAAAAACAAAAAAAAAAACAAAACAAAAAACAAATCAAGTCTGCTACTGTCAACATAATGTAAGTGTATAATCTGGTCATCTAGTGGCAGCTAGTGAGGAAGGGGTTATTGTGCACAGCGGAAATCAACTGAAAAGAACAAAATACACGTTTAGTAAAGTGATGTTCTATTGTATCAAGGAATATGCTACTTATACCGAGCAGATTTCAAAAATGTATTTCAAACAAACTGCACAAGACAGAAACACATTCCGCACATCACTGGATAGGGGAAAGTTCTCAGTTTAAAACCGGCCTAAAAGTACCAGTGAATGCCACCGAGCACTGTTTCTTGTTTATAGTACAATGGCGACAACACTACAAGAGAAATCATTTTGCATGCTGCAATTTGCAAACTGTGAGTCCATTGTTCAAGTAGAATGTGAATTCTGCCGACGGTTCCATTCTGGAGGATATGGAAGATAACAATTTTCCCGAACGACTCATTTTTTTGGATGAATCAACTTTCTCTGGTAAGGTTAATTGCCACAATGTTAGAATTTGGGGGTATGAAAATCCTTGCATAGTTGTTGAACATGAAAGAATCTCATTGAAGGTAAATGTGTTTTGTGCCATTTCTGCAAGCAAAGTTTATGTTTTGTGGAGCAAACTGTGAATGAATTTTCATACCTGAACATACTACAAAACTGGTTGTTTCCTCAACTTGAAGAAGATTCAAATGGCTTCATTTTCATGCAAGATGAAACCTTATTTCTACTTGGAGGTCTGGCGTTACCTGAATGACACCATTCCAGGACGATGGATTGGAAAAGGTGGACAACAAGATCTTGCTCATTGTCTATGGCATCCCAGGTCTCCAGACCTTACCCCCTGCAATTTTTATCTATGGTGGTACATTAAAGAAAGAGTGTTTGTTCCACCTTTGCCCACAAATCTTCAAGATTTACGACATCGAATTGAGGAATTCAGTAACTAGGGACCAGTTGACTTGTTTGTGGCAAGAAATGGTTTACCATTTTGATGTTTGTTGTGCTACACTTGTTGCTCATGTTGAGTGCATGCAGCCTCAAGGACCATAGGACCAAATTTTGAACTTTCCTCTATCCAGTGTTTGTGTTTCTGTCTTATACAGTTTGTTTGAAATACATTTTTGAAATCTTCTCTTTCATTTTGAATAGCCCTGTATATCATATTCCTTTTTGGGGGCGCTAGGTATTCAACTAGGTTATGTGATTGACTCAGATGTTGCAGTTTAGAAATGTAAAATGCTTGTTCTAAGAGAAGCAGGCTTAGTATTGGTAGTGCATTGTGTTGTAGTTTTCGACTTGATTAGAAATACAATTATATAGCCAAGCAGAAAAGCATGGGGGAGCATGTAATTCAGTAATAGAAATGTATTAATAAATATCTGTTTAATTTTAATCCAGCTATTTGCTAAAGAAATTCTAAAACATTGGTGATTGATCTGGTGGTGCAGCAGCCAGAATTCCCTAAGGGGCTCATATTGGGGATGGAAAAAGGGGTCAGTTGTTATTTATTTCACAAAGAACTAAACATATTTTCTTGATTGAGAAGTATCAATGACACATTTTAAGTATTCAGTGTCAAAACAGATAATACTGCTAAGTTCAACACACTCAATAATACAGTGTGATAGACGGCCGGCAGCTCAATCCGGTCAGAACATCCCAGAATAGGAAGAGTGGAGAAGGGCAGCCTTTCCAGGACACTGCCTTCCCCAGGACGCTAGGTGGCAGCTCCCCTGGACGGTAAATGTACCCCGGTTCTTGCAGGGCATCATAGGACATGGAGTCCATTTTCTCAGCCCTTTTGGGTGCCACCAGGAGGAGCTAATAAAGGACCTGGGGACTCCTACTTGTCTTACAACCCGGAAGTACTTCAGGGTTCGAGACCCAGCAAAGAAAGCCGGAGTTGGGAGGGTGTGTGATGGAGCTGCTGGGAGTGGAGGATTGTTGTATTGTAATTATTGATTATTGTTAATTGTGGCGAGTGTGGTGCTTTGTGCACTTTATTTAAGGAAAATATTAAAAATTATACCTGGTGCTTTTATGCGTGTGTCTTGGACATCTGTCTGTTGGGTTTCACAGGGCAACAGCGACCCCTAGCGTCCACAACAGATTAATCCAGAAATGCACAGGCTCTGCACTACTACCACTCTGCCTGTTTGTTAAAACATCTGTACTAAACTTTAATCTGTTTAAAACTAAATGTATGCTTATGACTTTTTTTCAGTTCTTGTCACTTGATTTCAAGCTACGTACCTTAAACTATCCCTCAATAGTTGTTGCTAGACGGCTGATGCCTGCATGTGTACGACAAGACCTGGCATTTTGTTTTTAGTGAGCTGCTTCATCCAGCAAAACACCAACTTCCTATAATATCCATCCAAAATATCCTTTGCTTTATTTTCCCAGCATTTTATGAGTGTGTGATATTTGGATGAAAACACTCAAAAACTGCTGCATTCAAGAGATTTCTAAACTGCTCACTGCTAAAACATTTAGGTGTGAATAGTGTCATTGGAAACAATGGCAAGTCATTTTTCAAGCAGTTTAGGAGCGTTCTGGTCTAGCGCTAAAACACTAGAAAAATGCTTACATGTGAATTGACCCTTTAGTGATTAATGGGTTTACAGAGATATGTAACATTCAGTGCCAGTTGCTTTAATTCAGAGGTTTTGAAAGGTGCAGATTGCATTTTTGTAGATACTTTGTACTTTTGTTTTCATGTTGATGTTGTGACCTTTTTATGTTGTTTATATTTCTATTTCTAACCACTGCTTATGTACTTGACTACATCTGTTCTTTGTTATGGTTTGTGGAAATTATTATCTTTTTGTAGATTTTCTTGAAATCATTTCTGGTTATTGAGTCCTGAATTTTTTTATGGCATTAATTTTTTTTTGGTTCAGCCATTTTAGGGATCCTAAAAACATTTTACCTTTTACCATGAGACCACTTTGGTTTTCTTGGGCATCACCATTTTTTGGACTTTGTAAACTTTGTTTTGGAATACCGTAGATCCCGTTATATAAGCCGAGAATTTCGTCCTAGATTTTTGGCTGAGTTTGGGGGTCAGTTTATACAATGAGTATCGTTTCAGATTCTAGATTTCCAGCGCAATGCCGGTTTTGCCGATGAATGCGGAAGTAAATAATGACGAAACCACAGAGCCATCTTTCAGATGAAGAAGTAACTTTGCATGCCGGTACTTTAAATTAAATAAAGAATTTATTCAAAAAAGTGTTTTAGTTGTTGATTTTATTAATAAAATTTATAATAAATTATTAGGAAGTTTAAAAAAAAAATTTTTGTTTTGATTTAAGACCAACATCTTGCGTTATGACCCGAATGCGGTCACGTGTATTTGCTTGCGCGATTGTAAACAAACAACCGAGAGCGTTAATAGCATCAGTCGGAGCCCAGATACATGTGTTTGTGGATGTAATTTCGGTCATTGCAGTGATTTACCTATATATATAATTCATTAAGACCATGCAAGCAATAAAATTATTGGTGTTTTGGTAAATTATGCACATTATACAACCCTTTTTTATTATGAAAAGGTTAAGTAAGTGTTGCAGTGGGAGGTTCGGAACGCATTATGGGCTAGCCTTTCGTGAACAAATTAAGTTCGTAAGTCAAGGGTCCACTGTATTGCGTATTTAAGTTAATCAAATTTATAACGAGTCTCCGGAAATCCACCCGCCGA
The DNA here is from genome assembly GCF_016835505.1 of Polypterus senegalus. Classification (NCBI taxonomy): domain Eukaryota; kingdom Metazoa; phylum Chordata; class Cladistia; order Polypteriformes; family Polypteridae; genus Polypterus; species Polypterus senegalus. The sequence goes on from NC_053160.1 coordinate 86,656,206, forward strand.
TGTACCATATTTGCGTATATAGTTTCAACACAAAGGTTTAATTTTACCAAACTTCTCCGCAATCACTTCCTGGTTTCCATCAAGAATGCTGGCAGTCTCAAATTCTCGCCGATAAACATGATAAATATACCTGAAGAGTCACTTTTAAGGAAATTTAGAAAATTTTGCTTGGAGAAGGGGGTCGGCTTAAATACCGGGCATCGGCAAATACATGCAATTTAGTAGGTAGAGAAGGGGGTCGGCTAATATACCGAGTCGGCTTATATTCCGGGATCTACGGTATGCTTTGGGTCATGAATTGCATAGCATTTGGGATCAAAAGGTTTAAAAGGGTGGTGGTTAAGACTTCCAGATAATCCATGTTTCCAACATTCAAAAGGAGCATGCTTGTGTCCACAAGTGACTCCTGTCATAGCCACCTTCCATTAATGTCCACCAGAATGTGCTGAGTCTAACTCCCTCATTCTACTGCCTCTGTTGTTGTCCGCGGGATCCCTTGGAGCATATTATCACTCCTGCTTTTAGCTGTTCAACAGGTGCTTTCCAGGCTACCTCTGGAGTGCCTCTCACTCTGCTTTTTTGTCAGGTTTCTTCAGCTGCTTTGCTGCCTTTAATTCACACTGGCACCCTACCAATTCTTGCTTCCTTGATTTATTTCTCCCTGTTCATTCTCTACAAGTCTTTCCTTTTTTCTTCCTGTCCTACTCAGACTCCTTTTACCTTTTGTGGGTGCAGGTGCTTTCACTAATTACCCGCAGAGTGACAATGTGGAACGGCTATGCTGATTGCACTCGCACGTGAATGAGAATTTGAATTTGGCTATGGCTTTCCACTAGCATCCACCCACACTCACAAAGTCCAGGTCGTACAGTATTTTTTAAAAACAAAACGGAGCCCTGATACATTTCATCACAAACCTATCTATGCCAAATTTCACACATATTCCCAATTTGTAAAGGGGAAGGCTATAGTTATGTTTTATTCTAAAATTTAGTAGGTGACACCCCCCACCCCCACCCCAATAGTGACACTGCTAGTATAACATAAGTATGACACAGATATGCAACGCATACACAATTTAGACACTGGCAAAGTCAAAGTGATGCTTCTTAATAAATACTATATGCATTGTTTTTTCTCTTGAGGTATTCATTCATAAAAGTAAAATAAAATAACCAGCCATTTAAATGCTTTTTAAAATTTCTGTGTACAGTATATACAAGGGTGAGTCAAAATTATGTTAACACTAATGGATTATTTTTATCTCGGCCACACCTTTCCAGATCGATGGATAGGTCAAGGTGGACCATTGCCATGGCCTTCACACTCCCTTTATTTGACACCGTGTGATTTCTGGTTATGGGATAAGGTGAAGGAGTGCATGTATAGCAGGAAATTTTGTGATATCAATGACCTGCACGACAGAATACAGACTGTGTGTCCAGGCTACTGTTACTTTACTTTATTGTTGCTCGTTGGTTTTTGTGTGTTAATCATGATGACGGACAGGTTGAGACATTCCTGTAAATCATCTTAAATATTTTGTGAATAAATTGTTTCCGCCATTCAACTGTTCAAACAACAACAACAAACATTTATTTATATAGCACATTTTCATACAAACAGTAGCTCGAAGTGCTTTACATAATTAAAGAATAGAAAAATAAAAGACACAATAAGAAAAACAAAATAAAGCAACATTAATTAACATCGAATAAGAGTAAGGTCCAATGGCCAGGGGGGACAGAAAAAACAAAAAAAAACTCCAGACGGCTGGAGAAAAAAATAAAATCTGTAGGGATTCCAGGCCATGAGACCGCCCAGTCCCCTCTGGGCATTCTACCTAACATAAATTAAACAGTCCTCTTTGGATTTAGGGTTCTCACGGAAGGGCTTGATGATGATGGTCACGTAGACTTCTGCCTTTTAATCCATCCATCATTGTTGGAGCATCATGAAGCTTTGAGTAGGTGGAGGTGGCGCAGTCCACCACCACAAAGAAACCGGAAAAAGAAACAAAAAAAGAGAGTAGGGGTCAGTACCGATTTTAGAGCCACCATGAGTAATTATTATGAGGAAATTGAACATACAGAGTATCAGGATTAAGTTAAATTAAGTTAAATTGAAGTTATAAAAAGGCCATGTTAAAGTAATGTGTTTTCAGCAGTGTTTTAAACTGCTCTACTGTATTAGCCTGGCGAATTCCTATTGGCAGGCTATTCCAGATTTTAGGTGCATAGCAGCAGAAGGCCGCCTCACCACTTCTTTTAAGTTTTGTTCTTGGAATTCTAAGGAGACACTCATTTGAGGATCTGAGGTTACGATTTGGAATATAAGGTGTCAGACATTCCAATATATAAGATGGGGCGAGATTATTTAAGGCTTTATAAACCATAAGCAGAATTTTAAAGTCAATCCTGAATGACACAGGTAACCAGTGTAGTGACATCAAAACTGGAGAAATGTGTTCGGATTTTCTTTTCCTAGTTAGGATTCTAGCAGCTGCATTCTGCACTCGTTGCAAACGATTTATGTCTTTCTTGGGTAGTCCTGAGAGGAGTGCATTATAGTAATCTAGTCGACTGAAAACAAACGCGTGAACTAATTTCTCAGCATCTTTCAGTCATATAAGAGGTCTAACTTTAGCTATGTTTCTTAAGTGAAAAAATGCTGTCCTAGTGATCTGATTAATATGCAATTTAAAATTCAGATTACAGTCAACAATTACCCTAAGCTTTTTACCTCCGTCTTGACTTTTAATCCTAATGTATCCAGTTTATTTCTAATAGCCTCATTGTATCCATTATTGCTAATCACTAAGATTTCAGTTTTCTCTTTATTTAACTTGAGAAAGTTACTATTCATCCATTCTGAGATACAAGTCAGACATTGTGTTAGTGAATCAAGAGAGTCAGAGTCATCAGGTGCTATTGATAAGTACAGCTGTGTGTCATCAGCATAGCTGTGGTAGCTCACGTTGTGCCCTGAGATAATCTGACCTAACGGAAGCATGTAGATTGAGAATAACAGCGGACCCAGGATAGAGCCTTGTGGAACACCATATTGAATATCATGTGTCTTCGAGTTCTAATTACCACAACTAACAAAATATTTTCTCCCTGTCAGGTAGGATTCAAACCAATTTAAGACACTGCCAGAGAGGCCCACCCATTGACTAAGGCAATTTCTAAGAATATTATGATCAATGGTGTCAAATGCAGCACTCAGATCAAAGAGGATGAGAACAGATAAATGGCCTCTGTCTGCATTCACTCGCAAATCATTTACTACTTTAACGAGTGCAGTTTCTGTGCTGTGATTTGTTCTAAAACCCGACTGAAATTTATCAAGAATAGCATGTTTATTTAGGTGGTCATTTAACTGCATAATGGCTGCCTTCTCCAGAACTTTACTTAAGAAAGGCAGGTTAGAGATGGGTCTAAAATTTTCAAGAGCCGAGGGGTAAAGATTATGTTAACATAATTTCGACTCACCCTGTATATCCATCCATCCATCCATTATCCAACCCGCTATATCTTAACTACAGGGTCACGGGGGTCTGCTGGAGGCAATCCCACCCAACACAGGGTGCAAGGCAGGAAACAATCCTTGGGTAGGATGCCAGCCCACCACAGGGCACACCCACACACCAAGCACACACTAGGGACAATTTAGAATTGCCAATGCACTTAACCTGAATGTCTTTGGACTGTGGGAGGAAACCCACGCAGACACGGGGAGAACATGCAAACTCCAAGCAGGGAGGACCCACACAGTGCCATAGTGCCGCCCCTGTATATCCATGTGGTAATATTTATTACTATGCTTAGAAAGGACAAAATAAACCTGCATTCAACTGTCTGTAGTCAACCTCATAACACAAGCTGCCTCACTCTGTCATGATAGCACGCAAACTCTTTGTTATCACAGACTGGCAGCATGGCAACATTATTTTCTGTTTGTATGGTTTGACTATACCTATAACCACTTTGCAAACAGAGGCACGTGATAATAACTACTGTAATTTTTCATCCCACATGCATAGCTTTATGTTTTACTATAAAGTCTAAAATAGACATATACAACTAACAGCCAAACTCATTGTGCAAGTTTATCATCTCTGTTGTTTTATTTTGACAAAGTTACAATTAAATAATAGAAGGCATAAATAAAAGTAATAAAAAGAACAAACTACTACTGAAACAAAAGAGGATCAGAAGTATCTGTGCATATTCACCCAAAATTAATAAAATGAAACAAGTTTTATGTGTGGAAAAACTTTCAGAAGACAATAAAAATGCTGATGTTATCTTCATTATAATCAAGTAAATTTTTGCTGAAAGAGTATAAAAAAGAAAATAGTATCACTGTTATATACTGTTTACACTTTAACATATCCATGGCCTTAAATCTCCAGCAAAGACATTCAAATAGCTATTTTACATTATGTATTTCTTATCATTTCTGGTGAGGTTACAACGAGTCCGCCAACATATGATTTATAACTTATTTATGGCCCCTAGTGTACAGGTTCCCCAAGAAGTTTTCACCTATTTTCTTCATTGGAATAAATAAGAAGAAATGCAGGATTATACTTGATATCGAAGAGAAGACAATATTGTTTGTGACATGATGACAGCTTGCCAACATTTATAGTATTTACTCTGTTCCAATTTCCTGATGCACTCATGATTTACAGTATACACATTTATTTAGAAGGTAACTTGAATAAGGCCTGATAGCTATGGATTAACTGCAGCACATTAAAGAGTTTAGGTTTAGTGTCATTTTTGTTTTGAAGGTGATTTTTTTCTTTTGCAGGGATTTTTAAAGAGCAAATAAAAAAGGGTAAATGAATAACTCAAATATTCGGTATTGTCTAAATTATAACTATATATAACTATACCGTATAATACTTTAAATGGTACCAAGCTCCAGGAATTATTTTGAAAACTGAGAAGGCTACTTTGCTTTTCTTCCCAGTTTCTTCCCAACTTAAATTTTTTTACCTGTCCGATTTTTGATTGTCAGCATCAGAAATGTTACTTTCCACTTGCAGATTGACTTCATGCGAAGATGTTCTGTTGATATGCTGTATATTGATTTGCATACTTCATTTACTTCTGTCAATAATCTCAGTATAGCAGCATTTTGAATGTGGAATTTGCCATTGTCATAACCATTCTCAATCCAGGATGAAATCTGAGTGACAAAAATTTAAGGAGACACTGAAAATAGTAGTCAAACTAAAGAAAGTATTGAAACATTAAGCATTTGACTTGTTCAAAAGCTAAACTAAACTCAAATTGGATGACTTGGCCAAAACCTGAAATAATTCCCTAAAGAATTTCTTGTACTTTATAAATTGATTTCTCAGTTTGAGTCTTTCCTTTATTTTAAACAAAATTTAGGTACCTTTGTCAATATAGCTCAACCTATAACTTACCAAATATAGCTCAACCTTAACTAGCTATCTGCCATTATGTCTCATGCTGTGCAGTGCTCACCCTAGCACTACATGGCAATTAGCCCGCAAAATGGCAACAGTCGTGATGAAACTGAAACAGCAGTAGAAAAAAAATAAAAAATCATGCAAAATAACAGAATTAATTTTGAAATCCTGGCAGCCATTATTCAAGTAGCGTTTGTCAGAATCTCCTTTATAAAAGCTTAAAATGGCATAAAAATAAATTAAACTTCAATATTGTAAATGCAGCAGATGCAAAAAGCACCTCTTTAGAATTTCAGATTGCTGACAGAAAACAACGTAATTAGTAATAATATGCAGCATCAGTTACATTGTAGGCGAGATCAGTCAATTTGCCATCAGTGTCATTTTATGTGAACTGTTTAGCTTTCATACCCAGAACATCTTGCCCTCCAACATATCTGAATATGTTAACCTATTTAAATAGAAAATTAAAATGATGAAATAGAGATAAATGAAGATAAATTTTACATTGATGTATTCATATATAGAGAAACAGCAATGATTTTTCACATATAATTATTTATAAGCATCAACTAGACAAGAATATAGTATAGACGCACTGATAAGCCGTGTTCTAATTATTAGTTTAATATAATTACGCTGTGAAAACTAGAACCAGTGTAGTATACAAGAGATAGGTGAGGATGTTTTCTGCGCAGAGCAAGAACACATTCAGGTACATAACAAAACGAAATTATAAATTGTAAATTAGTTGTTTATCTCCCTAGAAATTATTATCGGTGTAATGTTTATGTTTATTTTTGTTATTGCCACATAAATTTCAACTGCTGTGTCTGATGCCGTCACTGAAGGACAGTCTGAAAATTATTTTTGAAGTATTTGTAAATACAAATCAAAGAATTTTACTTTTTTCATTCATGAGTAATATTTTTCTGAACCCTGCTGCTTACACACAAATTGTACTGGGCCTTTTGGCCGATAATGCAGCCCCCATAAATGTGCCACCCGGGGTGGACCGCCCCTCCGCCTGCCCCTAACTATGCCACTGAATGACATCATACAAAGTAAAGTGTACTCACACCATAAACAACACCAAATCAGACTGACAAACACCTCAGTGCTTGCAGCAAAAAGACGTGTAGCCAAGCAATAGGTCTAAAGTCCTTGAAATGTGGATAATAAACCATTTTTCCAAACAATTCATTCCAACCAAAATACAAAAACACAGACTATAACTCCAAGAAAATGATAAGTTAGACGATACCCAATTTTCTACTTATGCAATGCCATACAAATCGTAACTTTTCAAAGTCTTGTTTTAACAAAAGTGCTTTTGATCTGTGTTATTCATTTGAATGTCCCATATACAGCACAATAACATGAAAATTAGGTGTAAAATATAACCTGAAATATCATGAAATGACAGGTTATCGTAGTGAACAGTTGGATACTAAATGTAAGCACATGCTCAACAGCACATAAAAAGACAAAAACAAAAGTTTTTAAACATTTGTTCTAACAATCTCAAACAATTAGGCTCTGTTCACAGAGACAAAGTGAGATATGGAACTGTCTGCCGACATGATTACAAGGATCAGGTTATTTTATAATGAGTGCAGCATCCGTCTTAATGACAACACAAAGTGTGATGTGTAGCCATTGATATAAACACCCTTTTGTATTGGAAGAGCCATAAGTGAGAGCCAGTAAAATATTGCCAACTGACTAGGTTAATTGTATAGTTTTTTGGTGGAGAAAACTTGCACAGAAATGCATTGATCCATCCATCCATCCATTATCCAACCCGCTATATCCTAACTACAGGGTCACGGGGGTCTGCTTGAGTCAATCCCAGCCAACACAGGGTGCAAGGCAGGAAACAAACCCCAGGCAGGGCACCAGCCCACTGCAGGAAAAGCACTGAATAACTTCAAAAATATCCTAACACAAATGTCTGTGAATGAGGACATCACACTAAGTGATTTTTGACCACAAAAAGATCTCCAAGTAAATTCTCAACTGCCATAAACCAATTAGAAATGCATACAAATTCCTGTCATACTGTATAGTGAAACAAACTATGCCTAGAATGAGAAGAGCTACCATATATAATGTTATTTTAGAAACAACTGTTTTCAGCAACATTTATAAATAATATGTTGTTGACAGCGTCCATGGGCCTTTAACGTCTTATGCAACTTCTTTGGGGAAGGAATCAGTACTGCGATTGGATGGGCCTTAAGTCCTAGACTAGAAACTACATATGCTACTGTAGCAGGGTCGGTACTAGTCTCTGGAACCTCTGCAGTGCCCAAATGTGTCTTCTTTCCTGAACCCCATCTTCTAAATTAGGGACCAGGCAGCTCTCTGGCTGTCAGTCTATTACATAGGGTAACATATAGCCTCATTGAAAATCAGGTCTTCCTAATGTCACCAATCAGTCTGGGGGGAATCTTTCTCCTTTCCTCACATTCTTCCACTGCTCTTCCACTAAATACAATATTTAATTGTACACTGACTAATCTGGACATACTACCACAATTAAAAGGCACAATGCTCTTACTAATGGTGGTTTTGTATTGCATGTGTCACTATTAAATTTCATATATTCTCCACCAGGGTGTCCTGTAGCTCAACTCCTGCCCTGTACTGTACAAAATTATAGGAAGTGCAGTCCTAGACTAATGCATCATCAGAAAAATGACAACAGTCTCATAAGGACATGCAGATAAAGAATACTTATCAGCCTAAATTGACACAAAAATCCAAATACGGAATGAGAATGATGCAAAAAACAAAACATCACAACGCTGAAAGAAATCATACAAGGAATCGACTACAGAAGGGAGGAGAGAGTCCAGAAAGAATAGCAACATTTTGAAAGTACAGAGATTGCTAATATATTAATAGTATCAAAGTTTAAAGAAGGTGGAAGTTTTTTTAAAGAAATTAATGCTGGTGTATTGATGTCAATAGTACTGCTGATAGATAGATAGATACTTTATTAATCCCAAGGGGAAATTCACAATAAATGAAATAGAGATAAAATAAATTCAATAAACATGCCCTTCTGATTTGCAGTCTATTTTTTCAATTATAAATCTTATATTATAAAATTATAAATTATAGAACGTGAGTTTTCATATTTTATTCTGACAGGATTTACATTATACTGTAAACCTGTGGATAAAATGAAATGCAGAGGCTGGCCAAACAGGTTATAGAGGTGGAATACAGTTATTATACTTTGAGATTGTAACAAAGCTAATCTGAGTCAGGAGCTCCCCAAACTTTGCCTAAAGTATTTTGTGTGCTACAAGGGAAGGGAGGTCCCTAGATCATTGTTAAGTTACAATTAAATATGTCTATCATGTAGCACTAGGGCACCCCAACTATAATGTAGTTCTTATTTTTGCCTACAGACAGTGACTCTAATCAGTCAACCCAGGTCCTACAAAAGTGAGAAAATGGATAATTTGAGTGTAAGAAAATAAGAGATTTTCACACAGCCCCACATACGGACACCGGTTAAATGTAGGAAATGGTTTATAGATATGAGAAAATCAGTTAAATAATTACCAGTTTTGCTTTTGACAATGTTAGGGAATGATTTAATAGTTTGGCAAGGCTCCTACTTTATTTGCCTTATGTTTCTCTGTAGGAAGGGGTATGCATCCGTTAGACTTATATCAATGTAACTGAAGCACATTAGTTTTTAGAAACAGAATAATACAATTTATTGATAAACACAAGAATTATAGGCATAGGAGAACTACAGATATATTAACAAAGAAGACAGGACACCATACAAAAGAGACAGACAAACATTATAACACAGAAGAGGCTGTCTCTTTTCTGGATTATTAACAGTTATAATTTGTTTTGGTACAGACAAATACTGTAGTTCTATGATACCAAGTCTTGATAATGTCCAATGCTGTGTGGAGTCATTGCTGTTCTTGCTCTGGGTTCAAGTGGAGAACTCTTCTTGCGTTGGAGTGCACTCTTTCTCTTTGTTATGTGGCCCTCTGTCTGTGGTGTGATGTGTAATTCTGCCTTTCTCAACTTGCTGTTAGGCTCTTTGCTATGTCTTCTGTATCTTCACAGGGTAAAGTGCTACTCTTTCTGACACAAGAGTATAAGTGCTGAAGTTCCCTTCTTTTCACTCCCCCGAGATTGTCCCTGGCAAAGAAATTCACTTGGCAGAGTGGATCTTAGAGCTAGTTCAGGGCACCCAGCTTCAAGACACTATGGGAAGTAACTTCCAGGCCAGGGAAAGTTTGTGAACTCTTTGCTCTGCAGACAACAGAATGGCTTCTAGTCACAAAAAGAGTGGCTTCTCAGCTCTTACCTCACAAAGAAAGTGGACTGTAAGCCTTTAGGTTCCCATAAAGAGTGCATTGTCTGCTTTTTGGTTTCCCAAAGAGAATGGAGAAATGAATACAGCTAGTGTTGAAGAAAAGAGTAACCTCTGGTGATTGGATCAATGAATGTCCTTTTGGGCACTATCTTGCCTGAAGGAGTCCCAGCAGAGATGTCAGCTCAACTCTGGTAAACACCTTAGCTTTCTGATAAAGTACAGAGATGAGTAAACAATTGGTATGAGTTGCAGTTCAGCCATTTACTCAGGAATGACGATGGAGTGTTGCAGTTTGATTTTTATCATCTTAAAAGGTCTTCTATGGCAATAAAGCCTAGCAAAATGAGCAATGCCCACTTTGCCCTACATCACCTATACAGACATTACAGAGTTGCTATGATCTCATTGACTGGGATTCATCTAACAGTGCAACCAGCAATTTGAATGAATGTATAGACACTTTGACATGATGCATCGATTTCTGTGAAGACATTTTCCTATAAAAACCTGGTGTAACCAGCAGGGGGAGCACAGCTCCCCAAACACCAGGTACAAATGCAGCAACACATAAATGTATTATAGTGGGGAAGCACTTCTCCCTCGCTCCCCACAGCAGCACAGTACAAACAAGCATCAATAAACACCAAATACACCGTCTCTTTCTTCACCATATCTCTTCTCTTTGTCTTCCACCTCCACTCCTCCCTCAAGCTTCGTCCACTTCCTCTTGGCTCTGGCTCCGTTTATAGAGTACCCGGAAGAGCCCCATTTGTCCTGTGATCTCCTTCTGGGCCTACTTCCAGGTGTGGAGGCAGTCCTGGTGAGGAGGGCTCAGCCATTCCCCCTGCATCCCCTGGCAGTGGCCACGGGCCCTAGCAGTGTTGATCTTCCATGCTCCAAACCTGTGGCACCATAGAAAGCTAGGGGGGACTTCCCTCTGTTCTCCCAGGGTAGATATTGCTCCATGCAAGCTCCTTCCCCTGGTCCTTCCCTTAAGAAGGCGACCCAGCTGGTTAAGAGTCCTGGCTGTCAATATCACAGTGGATTAAATATAACAATGACAAACAGTGAATTACATCTGAACTCAGGCTGTTTTGCTTGACAAAGGAGGAATCATACAAGAGCGGGGATAAAAATCTTTTAAAAATAGGCACATGTAAACAAGATAAAGCAAACAAGATTGCAACGCAGCAAAAATCGGATAAATTAAAAAACAGTTTGCTACTAATCACTAATCTGCAGTTTAGAAACGTATGCAGGTCATTACAAACTACAAACAGAAAGCACTTTCTCACACAGTAGATGACCTCCAATTCACCAAAGGATTAAGCAAATTCTGTTGCAGATTTAATAGGATTTTGGACTGCCTTGGACTCTGAGTTAGCCCTTCTGTCTGTATTCAAATCAGACTTGTTTATCAACTAAAGTCTTTTGCACCACTGATAATCAAAGAGCAGGACATCAACCAATTTTTCAAAAGGCAGTCAAAAACATCAAACAGGGAAAAAAAGGTGCTGGATCAGCTTCATTTTCAACGTCCGTAGTGAAATATTGCTCTGATCAATTGTCACTAGTTTTTACTAGTATTTTGGATGAGTCTTTAGGCTCCAGTGTTGTGCCTGCCTGTTTTAGAATTTCCCCAATAATACCTGTTCCCAAAAGATCTAAAATGACTTGCTTAAATGACTATTGAATAGTGATGAGCAAACCCTTCAGAGTTCACTTTGAATGTTCAGGAACTTCAGCAAACACAGCGAAATGTACTGAAATCAAAGGGGATGGAAGAATTGAACAAGATTTGAGTGAATTATAATGATGCAATGGTTTTTTAAGCATTCCTGAGGACTAAAGAAGCATCTGCCAGCTATGCTGGGTGGATTATTGTGACCAAAAATGTGACCTTAGCTGTGAAGCAGCAGTAGTAAACATTGTACCAATGTGCCTCAAACAACAGATGATGCAAATGGAATGATAACCACAGACAAAATATAATAAAAGGCTACAAACTAGCAATAAACCAAAAAAAAAAAATGTGGTCACTGATCTTTGGGGCACTGATTGGTTGTCACACGCAATATTTTTTGAAGTTGTGCTGCACACATCTGGCATGTCTTTTTTTTCTGATCTATATGTGCAGATGTATCACACATTTTTCTTAAATCAAGAAGATAGAAATGCCTTGTAAATAATAATAAATCTTGTGTTATTAATGTGCCGCATCACATCTGTTCTTCAACTCTGGTAGGGGGGAGGCTGCTTTAAGGCTTTTTTTTTGTTTCTGCATACTGTGTGGCATAATGCGCATGCTGGCTTAATGTATTATATAACTGGCAGAAATGCTTGATTTGCTCTGGTGCCCATAATATTGTCAGTTGGTCAGGTGATATAACACAGAAATTATAATAGTGCAGCTTTTTTGTCTTTTTGTAAATGCATGTGGAGTGCAAATCCGGCTGAAGTACTGATCAGGTAGTGACACTGCGCATATGCAAAGCAGTAAAATGCTGCTGTAAAATGCGAAGTGTTGTAGATTTACAGTAAGCATGAATGGAAGTTATGTGTATGCATGCAGGCAGTGACATTTCCATCCAATATGACTGGAAAAACTGCCTGATATTATGCTGGCCTCATGGCTGCAGTAATTTAATAAGTGAGTTACATTACCTGACGAACTGACAATATTATGGGTGCCAGCCCAAATCAAGCACTCCTGCCAATTATATAATACATTGTGCCAGCATGTGCATCATGGGGAACTGGGAAAAAAAAGATGCTCCCATCACTTCTCCTGAAAGCATCTGTGGTTCAATTGTCAGTACTGTGCATTTCTTCAAGTTCCTAGAGTTTAGAATTTCCCAGAACCTCAAACATCAACTCTATTGATGCTTGACAGGGGATCCATTTAAAAGATTTAAGATTTTTTTTAATTGCCAAAGCCATTGCTTGTCCTGTTCTATATTACAATCTTTGAGATCATACTTAAATGTGCTTGGTTTAGAGTAATAATTGCTGATGACAAGGCAAGACTTCAACATATCAGTTGGACTTGTTAAAATTCCTAGATCTGTATAACTCCACATCCAGAAAGGAAGTAAGCAAGGTTTTTGCTGACAATTGCCATCCTAGATATCACATATTTCACTCCCTTTCTCCTAGAAAAGGTTACAGGGAATTAATAATTAAGACAACACAGAATGAAAACATTTTCCCAAGCCATTAATCTAATTAACAATACATCTATTGTGAACAGTTTATATCGTGTTATAGTGGTCAATTTGCTATGTGTTGTTAAAAACCATTGAAATGTAGTACTTAAACTGTAATCTTACTTGTTGCTTCCTTTCTTGCAAAGACCATGTTATGTGTATGCAGCTGAATATCAGGTGAAATAATTTTGATTTGGATTTCAAAAAATTAAGTTTACTATGGCACAGGAGAATAGGCAACATGTTGCATGGTGGTTGAATGTGCAATTCTATACTTCTACTACTACTATAGTTTACTGTATAAGTATCTAAAACTGCCAGGTCAAATTCCTTATATTTTAGATGTTTCATCCATTTCAAACTGTATAATGTTATTTATTTAGTTGAAAATGAACTGAGCTCCTAGCCCTAGGTGGTAGGATAGAACAAATGTTCCGACAGAAAAGCAGGCTATTATGATTAGGTATTTTATTACACTTTTTGTGAGGTTTTGTAATACATTTTACACCATGTATGTCTTTAACATAGAGGTGTTGAACATCAAGTAATACAAAAATAACATTAGCTTTTGATTTTATAATAATTTGAGAAAACAGAAGATATTTATTGTTATTGTATTGCTTCGATACTTGACCTTGGATGCTGCCATTTTGTGCGCTTTTGTTCAGCTGGTTGCTAAAGTGTTGTAATGGGAGACATCCAAGTAAACACTGCATGTGCCATTAGGGGTCAAGGGTATAAAGGTCAGCTGTATATACTTCCTGGCATCCTAGACTGGATAAAAAATATGTGATTCTTGTGATAAAGCTTTTTCTAAATTAACAAACTTGCTTATGGTATTTATATATTTGATTTTTGGTTAGCATTTTAACTCTTAATGACAGGTTAGTTAGACTTTTAGTTCTGACTTAAGCTTGATTATTAAGATACATTTCATCCCCTGATCCTCTAAAAATTCTCACTGTCTCATTCCAAGTAAGACACAGGCTAAATAAATTTTAATCTTTTTTTTTTGTTGATTTTATTTGAAGAAGTTTACAATCTATACAATCAAGACTTACTTTAAAAACAAAGAAAGTAACATTACATACAATTGAGTCAGACTTACCAAACCTAAACTCTTTAAATAATTGTTCAAATAGTGACATAAACGAAAGAAAACAGAGTGTGGAAATTCACACCATACAACCTGTACTTGTCTTGTCACTTGGAATCTTGGTAGTGACTCAAATCATTTTTGATTTTTCTTCCCCATCCTAATTTATCTGATCTGCTCATTTGTCTAATCTTACATAGCTATACTTAGGTACTTTTTTACTTATACTCATGGACCCTGTGATCATCAGAGGGTGCAGACCTATAAATATCTAGGAGTGCAGCTGGATGACAAATTGGACTGGACTGTCAATACTGATGCTCTATGTAAGAAAGGTCAAAGCAGACTATACTTTCTGAGAAGGTTGGCAGATGTTCTACCAGACGGTTGTGGCGAGTGCCCTCTTCTACGCAGTGGTGTGCTGGGGTGGCAGCATAAAGATGAAAGACGCCTCACGCCTGGACAAACTTGTTAAGAAGGCAGGCTCCATTGTAGGAGTAAAGTTGGACAGTTTAACATCTGTGACAGAGCGATGGGCATTAAGCAAACTCCTGTCAATCATGAATAATCCACTGCATCCACTGAACAGTGTCATTTCCAGGCAGAGGAGTAGCTTCAGTGACAGACTTTTGTCACTGTCTTGCTCCCCTGACAGACTGAGGAGATCGTTCCCCCCCCACACTATGCAACTCTTCAATTCCACCCGGGGGAGTAAATGCTAACATTGATTTTATTTATTTTTTTTTTCATTTTTTCATTTTTATTACTATTTAATTTAATATTGTTTCTTTGTATCAGTATACTGCTGCTGGATTATATGAATTTCCCCTTGGGATTAATAAAGTATCTATCTATCTATCTATCTATCTATCTATCTATCTATCTATCTATCTATCTATCTATCTATCTATCTATCTAGGTATGGTCCTGTTTCTAAGACAAAGTTCATAAAACAAAATTATGTTTCCACAATCTCTAAAATCAAAAACTGGACACAACAGCAAAACATGCTTGTATAACTTATAAACAAAACCATATAACCATTATGGTAACAGTTCTGCAATATATATTTGATTTAAACTGGTTCTTATCTCTTATCAGCAAAAACCGGCACAACCAAGCAACATTCCACAAAGCATTCCTAATGCTCTAGATTTACAATGCGGCAGAGATTTTCACACTTTCCACTTAAACTAATTATCAAAATATTCAAATAATTCTTAAGTAAATGCAAAAACATTAACAGAGAAGTTGTATTGTACATTTTAGTAGCCATGTAACACAGCAAGCTGTTTTAGCATAATCAAGTACACTTTTTAAACATTACAAGAAAAGTTCTGCTCCTTTCTCCAACATAGACCAAAAATAAAGAAGAAACAGCGCATTGCAGCACCCACCACACGACAAACTAACTCAGGATCCCAGATTGGGACCCGAGTGCAGCCATGCAATGGGTAACACCTCAGCACCACACTAGTGCAGATGGAGTGGAACAGTGTGAGTTTTTTTTATAGTGACTGGAATGCCAATTCTGCCACCATCCCCCAAGTTTTTCCCTGCAGGTTGGAGGGCGTACATACAGGGCTGAATGCAGATTAACGTCATACCCAGGACGGAGCAATTTAAGGGCCTTGCTCAAGGGCCCAAAGAAGTAGAGTCACTATTGACATTTACAGGATTCGAACCGGTAACCTTCATATTGCCAATGCAAATCCCTAGCCTCGGAGCCAATATTTAAACTGCACTAATGCACAATTTAGTTCCTTACATGTTGCATTTTCTAGTGTGCTTTTTAAGTTATACTATTCTGGATTGTATTATACACTTTCAATTTACCCATTTTTAAGTCTTTTTAGTGTTTTTTGTATGCAATCAAGGTCAAGTATTACCAGTAACCAATATATTACTAGCATATTTGATCATTCTGTAATATTATTGCATTTTATACATGCATGGAAGATTTTTTTAATCTTAACTGATGGAAGTTAATGAGTTAAGTACTTTTTATGTGAAAATGTTGTTTAGTCCTCACTTTAAACTAGTCATAAAGGCAGTATGTTTAGTACAAGCATAAGACAATATTTTAAGTGACAATTTTTCTGTAAATGTCAGATTCTTGTAGTAGGATCTGCAATGACATTTTCATTTTGAAGGCAATAGTTAAAAGATTATTATTCAACAAACAAGCAAAAAAATCTAACTGGAAGTATAAGCAATAATATTTATCTATTTTTTCAAAATACCATGTTTATGTCATGATACAGGGAGCAGAAGTCTTTCATTTCAGGTGCTGAGTGCAAGGAAGAAACAGGGCACTGTACAGGGCACAGATACTTCACACATACCACAACAATATGCTGTAGATTAGCCAGTAAGCATGAAACAATTGTTTTTGAGATGTGAAGAAAATGGGGCTCCAAACAACTTACAAACTCCACGGTGTGAGTGTCCAGAGTGGAATTGAACCTAGGTCTACTAAATAGTGCCCAGTGCCTCACCCTACAATCTTAAAGGTGTCAGAGTGGTTCTTCAGGGCAATACCATAAGGGAACCAACCACTAGAAGGATCCACAAAGAACCTTTATTTAAAGTAAATAAACATGAGCTGTTGGTAAAAGATTTGTGAAATACCAATGGCTCATATTTATAAATGGACTCTTGCTGTATAGATAATACAGGCGAAGTCCAGGTTTTCTTAATCTGTTAATGTCCTGCTAGGTAGCCTACCATAAATTGAAGCTTTCATTTTTTTCCTAAATGCAGTATTACAAAGTTTTTAGTGTACTGTGATGGGCGGCCGGCAGCTCATCCCAGCCGACACATCCAGGCCGCTAGATGGCATCTCCCCTGCAGCATAGAGGTGCCCCGGATTCCCGCAGGGCGTCATAGGAGATGGGGTTTGGATTCACAACCCTACTGGGTACCGTGGGTGCCGCTGTGTGATGCTGCAGCGAGATTTATTTTCCATATAACCCGGAAATACTCCAAGTCACGGGGACAGAAGAACAGATGTACTTCATGGCTGAATAAAAATACAAGTCTTTATCTGACTCGGAAGTGCTATTGAATTGCATGGACAGAAGGGCAGGAGCATTTTCAGGTCAAGGACTATTTAAAGGACTGGTGAAGACCCAGCAAGCTGAGCTGGAGTTGGGAGGCAGAGTGACAGAGCTGCTGGGAGGAGAGGAGGAACAGAATTGTATTATTGATTATTGATTGTGTATTGTGGTGGTAGAGGTGCTTTGAAGGCACAATTTATTAAGAACAAAAGAAATTTAAATATTTTTGGTGCTTTTACTTGTCTTGGACGTTTGTCAGTGGGGTTTGAGGAGCGACAGGGCTCTCTAGTGTCACAGCACAATGAACCAACTTATAGATGCATAGAGTCCTTCCCAGAATGGAATGGTGCCAAGCAATAACTCTACCAGGAAACATAAAACCCAGTAAAGAACCATATAATACCATTAAAATACGATTATTTTTAAGGGTGTACACAGTAAAAACAATTTACAAATCAAATACTGTTCTTTCTGTTCCCTATCCATTAACTAACAGTGGCTAAAAGATTGCACATGAAGGATATTTTATGTATTAAAAATAACATTATCTGTTATTTTGAACTCCCAACTAGTTTATCTCCAGCCCTGTAAAAGAAGTTTTGTATAGTTATTAGTGATATGTAGCGATAAAAAGACACATATTTTTCCCATTTACTACAAGGATGCTATAAATGAACTTGTGCCACAATGACATTCCTTTTGCTTGAAGGTTAAAATAGAGAAGCTATTTATTATATTTAACATAAAAATTCATTTTAGCATCCCTGCAGTTAATTTTCAATACCTGCCACTATTCCCAGGGCTACAAGCAATATGAGATTCCACATTTATTACAGAAGACAGCTAACATATTCAAATACTTCAAAAGCAATTATTCAGAAAACATAATCACAAAACCCAGTAGAAATTGAATGACTAAAAACCATAATTCCTGCAGTGTTGTAAAAAAATATGTCCTGCTTTGATTTCAGTACAGATGTGAACAAAATCATTCTACAAAAAACCAGAATTATAGGTCTTTATTTTTATAACACATTTAGAAAAAAAAGGATGACAAAAATACATTGTATTACTTGTAAAGCAAAAATCAATCAAAATAAAGTAATCAGCATCTTAATCTTCATTGGCTCACCAAAGTTGAAACCACAGATGATGAAGATATACACAGCATTTCCAGACAATTCCAACATATCTGAGAGTGCACCCGAGATGCAATGTTTAAGCAATGTTTGGAACAAGACTTTTCAATTACAACCTCACATAATGAAAAGACAAGATACACACTACCAAATTGTGAAAAGCATGGTGTAATTTAGTTTAAAAAATGTGCATTGCACACCATGCATCTGTTTCAACTAAAATTATCTGAAATATTACCAGGAAAAGACTTAAACTGTGCATGAGCATATCGAGCATCTTCCCTACTGGAAGATATGGAGGACACTGCTCTACACTCAAACTAAATTGGAAAAAGATCTTTCTCTACTTGTCAGATGGTTCTCGATTTACAGTTATTCCCGGAAAAGAGTAATTAGGGGCCTATTTGAGACATCGGTATCAAGAAAAATCTACTCTGATATCTTAAACTATACTGTTCACTTCTTGTCCTACCTTAATCGATTGAAAGAATCCTGGGAAAATTATACCTTGTTTTCCTTAAAACTAGAAAAGATCCACTTTTCTCTTTAAGGGATAAATGCTTTTGAAGAACTCATTAATGATGTATTAAAAATTAAAAATAAGCTTTTGTTAAGGTTTTTTGATGTCTTAAAATATAGGATGAATTAATATACATTGGGCTTCCAAATTGGGTTGACAAGGCATGCTGCCATTGATTTATTTTGACTTGATGTGAAACAGAACATTAGCTTATATATATACTATTAATTGAATTATTTTTTTTTCTGTCTAAGTTATTGTTATGTTATTGATTAACAAAATTTAAAAATGACAAACACCATGTTAAAATCAGAGAGATGTGTGTGTGTGTTATCAATTCCTTTAAAGTGGTTATCACCTGGAACAGTGCAAAATGGCCAAATCAAAAAGTTGAATTGAACAATAGTAGGTATACTGGAATCTAGCAAGACAAAAATATATATTATAGGAGGACATGCAAATGAAACACTGCATTTAAAATATAAGAATATAAAAGCACTGAGCAGATAATGTGCTGGCAAAAGCAGTAATTAAAATTGATTTTATATGAGAAAGACAAGAAACAACATGCATACCAGAGAAGAAGATGGACTTCTGTGTTTTAACAAGACAAAGGAAGTCTAGAAAGCTTCTAGCATTAAGGAAAAGGGGCATGGAGGGACGTGGCATCCTCCAGAGACCCAAATGCTGGGTAACAAATAAATCATTTCTAACAGAAAGGCTGCTAGAGTGTGGTGAGAAGCAGTTAAGAAAATCATTTGCTGGCAAAAGAAAAATGGTAACAACCTGTTTAATGGCCTTCATTAACAGAACAACAGAAATGAGTGAAAGTGTATCAGAGCAGGGTTAAGAAAAAACAGAATTGTTTTAATGTATGTAGTAGGTGTAAGCCTGAAAAAGCTATTGAAAGTATGTGGTTCAAAATTAGTTAAAAAAATATACATGTTTATATGAAACATAAATAGTTTTGTGACTAGTGTGTGCCTTTTCTTTAGTCATAGATTATTTATGTTGTCAAATGAAAAATGTTACATTAATATTAATGTCAAATTTTCCTAGAGCAGGGGTTCTTCAAACTTGTCCACTCCCTTCAAATACAGTAAAGCACCTCTTAACCTTTGAACCCCTCCACCCTCTCTTTCTGACCCCCTGGCCTCTTTTCATCCCTGCTAGGTGAACCCTTACCAACATTCTGCTCTAGACTCCAGCCTTGTCAGTCATGAGACTGGAACAAACTCCAATACCCATCCCATGACTACTTTTGAGTTGTTTCCTTTGCTGCTCCTAGGGTTGTCCTTTTTAGAATTCCTATGGCACCCCTACCAGACCTATGGGCCTACATGTATAAACGGTGTGCATGCACAAAAATGTTGCGTACACCTGTTCCCTCGCTGACTTAGAGATGAATAAAAACTAAGCTTGGCGTAAAGCCAGGCACATTCTCACGCCAGCCTTACTCTGTGTGTATGCAAGTTTCCACTCGGTTTAGCATACGGGCAGCACAAAGCGTCAAAGTAGTGCTACGGTTCCTGTGTGGTTTCCCATTCGTTTTTAGATTGACATCCCTGACGCGACTTTATCAAATATACTGAAATTAACCACATATCGTTTACAAATTCAAGGCATCTAATTGTAATCAATCTGTAACAATATAAAGATAAACAAAATGGCCAGACTATTCCAAATATCACAGCTGCTTTAGCATTGTTACTCTCAGTGCATGCATGACTCAGAATATTTTAACCCATTGTATCTGAGTGTGGGATCACAGCTATATAACAACTGATCAGAAAGCTCTACGGTGGGCTGTTTCGAGAACGTAGAGGATTATCGGGATACAGCATCTACTGTGAAGAACATTTATAGCACACACTGCCTCAGCCATGCGCACAATTTATTTGTACTCCAATCATTCGACAAACACTTCAGAGCCTTCCCTGCATGAACCTTGAGGTTCAGAAACAGTTTCATCCCAAGAGCTATAAACGCACTCATTCAGTCCATCAAGTCTTCCCAGTAGTTTTGTTTCTACTTATATGTACAATTATCTCACTGTAAACTCGCACATCAGTTGTAATATCGTACAGCCTGAGCCACTTTATTAACCATTTGCACTATCTGCACTATATGTACATGTACATTGTACTTATGCTTTCATATTGAATATTTGTTATTGGTTTTGTTGTATTATTATTATTTTATAGGAAATAAGTTTATGAAGGATTTGCATATTGAATCTCATTGTGCCATACAGTAATAGTAAAGGAGTTCAATTCAATAGAAGAGAGCATACATTTATAGATGATGATGACTGGCTAAGTCAATTCAGATTTCCAAGAGCTATCCTCTTGCAGCTCTTGATATTATATTTAAGATGAAATGCATTCAAGTATTTAAATAACATTATAAAGATAAATTTTCAATTTAATTTAAATAGCGTATACTGTTAATTATTAAATGTGTGACACAGTGGTAGCGATGAGCTGGCGCACCATCCAGGATTGTTCCTGCCTTGCACTGTATGCTTGCTGGTATTGGATGGGTAGTTAGATGATTTAAAAGATATCTTAATGTTCCTTAAAAGATTTGAAGATTCAGTGTTCTAAGCTTACAGATGACTTGATATTTATTAAAGAGCTTATTGTGTGGCGATTGGTTACGTGGAGAAAGAAAAGGAAGGACAGGCATTGGGGGTTGGTACATTTGAAAGAGACAGTACTGCTGCATTAAATTATTTCATCGAGGGTCGTATACGGCCCAGCAGGTATCTTTTGGGAGGCAGGAACAATCTTCAGATTGGGTATCATTTAATCGCTATCACTGCGCCACCGTGCCGCCATGTTTAATACATGCTTTAATTCATTTCATCATGAAAATGATATTAAGTATACATCTTAGTATTTAAATTGTTCAGAGAGCTGTAATATCATGAATGTAATGTATTCTGTGTCCTGTTGGCATGAGATAAAGCATGTTAGCCTGTATGAGGAGCACATAGTAATTCACACACATAGAGCACATAAAAGAACACCTAGAATATGAAGCATTTAATGAGCTACTGTATAGTTACAATGGGATCTGAGAAGCTCAAGTAAATTTAACATTGATTTTAAGATGAAGTTTACGACATTCTACTTTAATGACAAAATAAACTTCGAGATTAAAGTGAACAATTCAACCTTTTTATTCACTGTGTTTTAATTTTCTTTATTCTTTTCCATGTACTTTAATACGCTTCCGTATGATACTCAGACAGTGGGCTACAGCATGCCTTTTCAGGTGACTTTGATAACTGAAAATGTTTTTTTATTTCAGGCACTGTGAGACTTTCTAAACTTGAACTTCTAAGTTTCTCCACCACTCTGTATCACTTGATCAACTTCATTTTGTTACTTATGCCACAACTTAAACCTACAAAGAGAATGTTTTTTCTTGCCTCTACTTTGCATTCGCTGAAATCATTTTTTAATGGGCTTATGCCATTGTCTTTTAACCAAACACTGAACAGGGAAGGTGATATTTATATTGATTTGCATATTAAAATCTGGGAGGAGTTGGGGTGGGACAGCAGGCACATGCACATACATTTCTTTTCACGCTGATCGAGATTTATGGAGCTGAATTGCATGGAAGTTGGCTTACACACGGTTTTGTGCATCTTAATTTTCTTGTGTGTACACACATTTGTACTTTTGTCCATATGCCATGTTTTAGTGTGAATTCTACGCACAGCATTATGCATGAGGCCCTTGGACTCTAACCTATTTTAAAAGTGTCAGGCAACACTGCATTAAATTATATGCCATGTTGTAATCACAATGTTGTTCATAGGTAAATTAAGAATATTTTAAAAATATAACGGTATGTTAGAAAATGTTACACATCCTTTTATTTATTATTCCTTTTTGCTTTAGTAGCCTGAGTCTGTCATAGTGAACTGAGATTTGAATGTAAACAATCACAGCTGGTTGGTTGGAATTCAGTTTTTCCTCAAAATGTCTTGTAAAACTGCTAGCCTTTCATAAATAAGTTGTTTTACATTTCAAGCTATGGAACTGTAGATATATTTTGGTTAAGAAATCAAATAATAGACTAGAAACTTATTTTATGAAATATAGTTTCGTAACTGAATTTGTTTTAAAAGGTAAATTGGAAAGATTTTAAATATGAAGTGTATATTGAACCATATTGCATAACGGCCAGTAAATGAAAATAAGGACAAAGTTCATGATTTCTTTATTAAATATTTGCTTTACATGTTATATACATAATACATTTTTGAAATGTTATACTTCAATTGTAAATTAATATGCAAAATTAGATAAAACATCTTAATTTGCCTTGTGATGATTTATTTATACACATGAAATAAACAGCATACATGCTTATTTTTTTCTCAAGCATATAACTGTAATAATATAATAAGCATATAACTTACAAATCTTTTTAAAAGGCTTCAATGTTGCATTCATACTGTATTCTGAATATCAAATTGTCAATCCGTCTTTATTTTTAAAATGTATCAATCATCACAAGATACTTAAAATATTCAGGTCAAAGCAATAAGATGAAGAGGAAAGCATTATGATTTAAATACCTGATAAATCACAGCAAAATAAATTGTGAGAAAGGTCTCTAAAAGTAAATGGGAAATGATTGCAAGAGCATAAAAACAGTTTAATGAGAAGAGTTCACTCAGCCAAAAAGCTTGTCAATTTCAATTCACCTAACAGCAAGTTGAGATTTGTAGTTAAAAGCTTCTTCAAAACTGGATAATGTTTTAACATACTCGTGCATAACATGTACTGAGAAATTTTATAGGAACACTATACTATTACTGGGCAGGGTCACCTTTGCCCTCAATATAGCCTCTGTTCTTCATGATATGGATACCCCAGAATGTTGGAAACAATCCTTTGAGATTCTGGTTCATATTGTTATGATTGTATCACACAATTTTCACATATTTGTCCGTTGCACATTCATGACCAGAACATCCTGTTCTACTACATCCCAAAGATGTTCTATTTTTAATCCAGATCCAGTGACTGGGCCACTGAAGAACAGTGAGTCATTTTCATGTTTGTAAAACCAGTCAGAGATGACTTTTCCTTTGTGACAAGGGGTATTATCTTGCAGGAAGCAGTTATTAGAAGATAGGTAATTTGTGGCCATGAAGGAACACACATGCTCAGTGGCAATATGGCATTCAGGTAATGATTGATTGGTATTAACAGGGCAAATGTGGGTCAAGAAAACATTCCCCACATCATTACACTGTCAAGACCAGGCTGGACTTTTGACACAACGCAGGTTGGGAGTGTGGATTAATGCTATTGGTTTGAAATTCTGACTCTACCATCAGTGTGCTTCAACAGAAATGAACAGTCAACAAACCAGCATACGTTCTTTCAGTCTTCAACTGTCCAGTTTTGGTGAGCCTGTGCCCACTGCAACCTCAGCTTTCCATTCTGGCTGGCAGGAGTAGAACCTGACATGCTGTTCTGCTGTTGAAGCCAACCCACCTCAAGGTTCAATGAGTTGTGCATTCTGAGATGCTTTTCTGCTCACTACAGTTGTAGTGAGTAATTATCTGGCCACCTCTCATCAAAATGGCGTTTCTGTCTGCTGAACTGCTGCTCACTGGATATTTTTGTTTTTCATGAAATTCTGAGTAAACTCTAGAAACTGTTGTGTGTGAAAATCCCAGGAGATCAGCAGATACGGAAATACTCAAACAGATCCATCTGGCACCAACAATCACATTTTTCCCTATTCTGATGTTTGATTCGAACATGAACTGAAGCTCCTGACTTGTATCTGTATGATTTTACACATTGCACTGCTGCCCCATGATTGACCAATTAGATGGTTGTATGGATAAGCAGGTATACATTTGTTCCCAATAATTTGAATGCACACATATAGACTTCTGTTTTAAGAAAAAATTTCTAGCATTGCAAAATTTATTCTTAGTGTTTGATGCAATTCAAATTATAATATTGACCTCTAATCTCTGAATACAAATTTGGAATGCTTATGCAGGAAAATACAAAACCATGAAACGTTAACATATTGTGTATACATATCTATTTAACTGGACCCCATGAAATTTTGTCTTTATTTACTTTAAAAGTCAAACTCAAAAATATCAATCTAGTTAAGGGATAAGTGTTTGTTACTCTGAAATTCCACCAATATAAAACTCAAATAATAAAAATAATTCTAACAAACTGCCAGAAATAAGACAATCATTAACTTCAGTGAAAGTTTACTGGCAACATATACACATGAATATTGAAAATGAAAGCATGATCATTAGCATAAGCAATATACCAGCTACAGCGTATCTGTATACCTTAGCATTCTCATAAAGTAAAGACTGCTGGAAGTCAATAAAACATTTATACTGTTTTCATTAAATAAATGCATAAAGCCAATTAACTTAATAACAATAAAGTGTTGTAGGCCTGAATCATGACTAAGATGTGGTAATGCCTACAAACATAACCAAATATCCATACTCAGGATTCTGCTGTTTCATATGCTTTTTTTTCTTGGAAAATCCTCAGTAAATTCTGTCTCTTCAATCGATGTTGGTTAATGACTGTTGTGATAACATCCTGTCCCTGCAAATATTAATAATTTCCAATCCCAAATGTGAATTATTGCTATGTTCAACTAGGTGTTGATTTACTGTATTTATAGAAAGTTGATTCTACTGAGTTTCTAGTATTTTTGCCTAGCTCTTTTATGCTATTTATGTTTTTGTTATTTACATGTACGTGTTTGTCCAATTGATGGTATTGTATTGCTGTCACTATTCTGTGGAGACATACAAATAAGAATTTTATTGTACTATGCACACAACAATAAGCTTGAAATAATTGTTTGACATCCTTTGTGTAAAACTTCATATTTATCTACTTTATATTTTACTTGTGACACATATACAGTATAATTCTCAAAGATTCATTTTTACTCCCTCTGTAGCTGATTTTTCTTCTATTGTGTACAACTGAAATTTGTTACAGTTTTCACATATCTCTTATAGATAGATAGATAGATAGATAGATAGATAGATAGATAGATAGATAGATAGATAGATAGAGAGATAGATAGATAGATAGATAGATAGATAGATAGATAGATAGATAGATAGATAGATAGATAGATAGATAGATACTTTATTAATCCCAAGGGGAAATTCACATAATCCAGCAGCAGTATACTGATACAAAGAAACAATATTAAATTAAATAGTAATAAAAATGAAAAGAATTAAAATAAAATTAATGTTCGCATTTACTCCCCCGGGTGGAATTGAAGAGTCGCATAGTGTGGGGGAGGAACGATCTCTTTAGTCTGTCAGTGGAACATGACAGTGACAAAAGTCTGTCACTGAAGCTACTCCTCTGCCTGGAGATGATCCTGTTAAGTGGATGCAGTGGATTCTTCATGATTGACAGGAGTTTGCTTAGTGCCCGTCGCTCTGCCACAGATGTTAAACTGTCCAACTTTAATCCTACAATGGAGCCTGCCTTCTTAACAAGTTTGTCCAGGCGTGAGGCGTCTTTCATCTTTATGCTGCCACCCCAGCACACCACGCGTAGAAGAGGGCACTCGCCACAACCGTCTGGTAGAACATCTGCAGCATCTTACTGCAGATGTTGAAGGATGCCAACCTTCTCAGAAAGTATATTCTGCTCTGAGCTTTCTTACATAGAGCATCAGTATTGGCAGTCCAGTCCAATTTGTCATCCAATTGGCATATATATATATATATATATATATATATATATATATATATATATATATATATATATATATATATATATATATATATAATTAAAAAAGAGCAGTGGCACTCCCTAATACTGTTTTTTTCAAATGGTTTATAATGCTTGGCGACCAGTGAGGCTTTTTGAAAAGTAACCAGGAGAAGAGACGTAGTAAAAACTGAATAAAGAGTGAAAATCTAAAACAAGAGTCAAAATGAAGGGAATCCAGAGTGCGGAGAAAAGAATGAAAGAATTATACAAAGAAGGAAACAGAAAGTGACGGTTTACAAGAACAGGTGAAGAGTCTTAGTTACAAATTTTGGATACACTACAAAAAATGCACAGGCAAAAACTAGACAACAAAAAAAACTTTAAGTAGGGTTTATTTTGCTAGCATTTGGCAAAACAAATCTTCCAAAGGGGCAAGCAAATTCACTTGACAAGATTTCTTAAAGTAAGCTAAAATAATCATAAATACAGATTTTTGGATTAGTCAATAATTCTTACAATGAGGAGAACTACTGTAGATTTAATTTAATGATTTCTATACTTTTCAGTTGCCTTTGTTTTCATTTTTTGCATTGTAGGCTGTTTGTAGAGGAAACAGTGCCAATCCAGCCTCCACTGTAACCTCTATTAAGAACGGCGGAGTTAAACCAAGTCAACGTCAAGAGAATCTATTAATTGGCAAGTTTAAATTCTGTAGATTACCCTGCCAAACAGCATAATAAAGAAAACAATCTGCAGAATATAAATCCCTACACCCACTCAGCTGTACACAGACTGTAGCATCATTTTCTTTGCTGTGCTTAAAAAACAGAAGTACAAAATTGTCCTGCAAATTTTAGAGACTGTATAGTTAAATTAGCCCTTTTTAATCTTTTAAGATAATGCAAACAGGAGGAATCAAGCAAAGAACACACTTGGGCAAATCACTTGAAAGCGTAGCAAAAATGCAATTGCTTATCCAACCTTCACTAGCAAAATACTGTACCCACAACCTTTATAGTATTTCCTGGAGCTATCAAAACTAAGAAAAAAGTCTATTGAAATCAATAAATAAACTATTCCTTGAAATGAAAATTCTTCTTGTAACGTTTACCTGCTGAAATGAGAGATCATCTTCTTATGTTTAACTGCTCATAACCTTGGATGACTGAGGCCTTTGCCAGAACTAGGTTCTGCTTTGTTTAAAACTGATGTTTTGCAGTTTGAAGAGCTTTCCACTTATTCTCCTTATCAATCACATTGTAACTAATGTCACACACGTGCACTTGGGAGGTAGGATAAGGGCTTAATCGAGGGTGGAAAACAAGGAAATGGATTGACGAAGTGCACTAACCTGTCTTCTTTCTCTTCTAAGAATCACCTGAACAGAAACCTGCCTAAAACTCCTCCAAGTTCCTGAACTCCCTGCTAGCCATGCCTCCTGTTGATCTCACTTTTGCCTTGAGCACCCACAGTCCCACCCCTTCCTCCCCTGTGTCTATATAAGCCAAAGGCCTTCCCTTGCTTTTTTTGTCCCTATTTGGATGCTGAACCAGACAGTTCTCTGGTGCTATTATTTTGTTTACCTGGCAGTCTGTATTCTGCCTTCTTTTGTCTTTTACATAGGTTATTATTTATGTCATTTCCTCACTATGCATGAGAAGCAGGATCTTCGAAATCAGAAACATAAGAATATGTTCTTATCTTGTATCATATCATTTATTGGATTTATTCCATTTGCCTATTTTAAAAACCCATAATGTTTCTCCACTTCGTAAGAGATGAATAAACTAGATACTTCTTAAGATTAAACGAGTTAAAAGTATTTGCTATAAAAATCTTTCTTGTCTTCCTTAACCAGACTTAACATTTTGTTTTTCTGACTGTCTGTTTGAAACCAATAGGCAGATACTTAGAGAGCACTTTGTTTGCCCCCAAAGTAAAATTTAGCTTTTACAGAAGCTACAGAAATATATATTATACTAAACAATAACAAAACCCCTCATCATATACACACAACAGTTACAAAAAGAAGAAAAAAAAATATTTGACTTGGCTTATGGTAAGAGAGCACTCACACTGAGAAATGCAAATCTAAAGGCATATTGCAGTAGGTATGAAGGAGCTCCAGTAGTGTTTCTTTACACGTATCTGTTGAATAAGTTGTTAGCTGAAAGTAGTTACTGAATGTGTATTAGAGACAGGATTTGTTGCATTGTTCAAAATGGCTATCAATTTTGTGTGACTCTTAACCTCCTTTTGTTTATCTCAAAAAAATGAACAAATAACATTTAATTTTTTTCAACAAAAAAAAGTGTTATTATGTGTAATAGAAACATGTAATTAATAAAATGTCATATGTCAGAAATACAGTAGAATAGGTAAGTCTTGTTTCCAATGCTGTACTGATCCTTTGAGTGATACAATTTGAGACAGTTACCAATGCACAACCCGTTGTTTCAATCGGGACAGTAGAAGTATATTTCTTTGCGCACTTTTCTTATGTTTTTTTTTTTTTACTGCTTGCAAATGAGAGAGTAGAATGCCAGGTGCCTGACCTATACAATCGACATACCCCTTGTGTTATTACAGATTACCACAGTGCTACGCTTAGTGATTTCAGCATTTTCCCTGACACAAACATCGGCAGCTGCCACATTGTGAACAGTGCTTAGGGGGCTAACGTTTTACTTCCCCTTTCACTTGATCCAAATAATTTTATCTTTTTGTATCATGGCTACTGTCGCAGCATGCTGAAGCTTCATGCAACCAAATTCACCAGGCATATGACAGCAGCTTGGTCATACAGTACCATATCATGCATCAGTTTCACTTTCCATCTCGATGTCTAATGACCAATTCACACTATTGGAACTGTCACTCAATTTGAGGAATGGTCCAGTTTTAGTTTGTTCTAAAACTGCTTTTATGACTTTTCATTTGGCATTGTGTTTTAAGTTGGAAGCTCCACCCCACTTATGAATATTGATTAGTTACCTTAGAGTGGCAAAACACATAGAATATTCATGATTTCTTTTTTTGCAGCATGATGTCATTTCAGACTTAAAAATGTAAAGCAAATCATTGCACTTCATACAGAGTCCAGCCTCACTGAAGCCAGGCCTATAATATATACATCTGAAGACAACCACAAGTAAATTTTGCTTAAAACTGGGGGGGAACAATTAGACTGCTCACTGCGTGTCACATTTCTAAACCAATCCAATGTCTTATGAATGTGGCGATCAAAGTAGGAGTTATGATTTTGATCTTGCTGACCTGAGAGAGTAAGCTTCTGTTTAAGATGAACATTTGAAAAGTCTCCTAAAACTCCTATTTGACATACAAATGTGTGTCGTGTGTTCAGAGAGCACATTGCACGTTCTAAAAATAAACATAACCTGATGCAAGAGAAAAACCTTTCTGTAGCATCAGATTATACATTAGCATTCGAATACATCAATGGATGAGTGTTAAACGTGAATGATATTTTGTTGAGGGTGAAGTGTGTGCTCTCTGTTGTTTAGCATTACTAGAGAAGAGTAGGAATTGATGTAAACTTCAAAAAACTGGCAGTGATATTCATGACAATATGAACTGCAAAATATGCATTTCAAGTAATTTGTGTGTCAAGAAACACAACAGATGCAGATTTCAGTTTTCAAAACACACAAATTAACAAATCTGCCCAACAACACTGATAGATGCACAAATTTAACATTACTGTCAACTTAGAAATGCAGACATGCCGTAACAAAATAGCTGCAGCGTTTTAACACATTGTTTATCCATAGACTACAATGTTAATCTAAACTCTGTTTGTTATGTCTTATAGTGATGCAATAGTTACAATGCCAGAAAGATATTGTAGCAGACAAAGGCACTTCTCAAATGTGTGGAACCCAGCAGCTGTGGCACACGACGTGTGCAAGTCTGCCTTTCTCCACTGTCATAGCACTCATTACAACATGCAAATAATTATTAAACTTCAGTTACCTTGTGCTACTGAGCTCCTGAATATATACCAGGAATTTTAGGTTTTTATTTTCTCACAGTGCCAAGCCTTTGTTCAGTATCTATAGGTTTTTCTGTAAAACCCCAGGGGTGGTTTAAAGCACACAGACTAGAGAAACTAGGGTGGATGTTGTAGATTTTTGTAGGTGTAGTCTTTGTATCATAGAATTTTGATACCATTCACCACACACTTTTCTACAGGTTGTCCCCAGATATACTGTATATTTTCTTTTGAGAATCACGTTTGGCCCCATGAGACTACTCCGAGTCTAACTCAAATGTTAAGTTGGCTCTTAAATTTCTTCGCTTGATAATTTTGTAACCTGGGGCTAAGTCAAGAATGCCAAAATATATAAAAATGTTATGTTTATTTTTGAAACACAGAAGAAGGGATGAACAAAGGGAGGATACAAATAAGAACATTAAAGGAGGAAGAACTAAATATAGCTGCTTTTCTTTGACTACCTTTACAGGTGTTTAAGCTTGCCTACCTGTCTGTCTTCTTGGACAACTCTAAGTACCACAAAGTACTGTCTTTTTTACATGTTCTTTCAGTCTGGCACCCTTGACCACACTTGTTGTCACAAACTTATGTTATGATTCTAAGCACAATGTTTCCCTCTTCTGAGGTGGTGTTAAATGGCCTTCTAGTCTCTTGTAAACTTCAGACTCACTTTCCAGGTCATGGGTGGACCTATAAAGTCTTGGTGCCACAAAGTCACTGTGCCCTCTGGTGGCCCTGGGACAACACCGTTGTAGACAGTGTAATACCAATGTTTAGGCTAGAGCATCCCAACTGGCATCCTGCTAGTCCCCAAACTTAAAAAGACGTTTCCAGTTCTCATTGCTTGAAACCATATGTTGGTCTGTATAGACCAGGAGGTGTCCAGCCAGCTTTTTATTGTTTACCATTTCAGCCATTAATCCAGAGTGGCACTTGAAGAACCTTTCCCATCAACAGTGTAAGTTCTTCTCCCGTTTTTTTTGTTTGCCCATTATTCTGGAACCTCCATGCCAACCTAAAACTCTATCAGTAACATTTTTTTAATTTGCTTTTATGATTTTGTATTTAATTTATTTTTTGTCTCTGGTTGACATGATATGTGCTAATATAACCATATATGTATATTATTTAATTTTGGGTTATATTTATTTCTAAGAAACAACACCTTCTCTTTTTCGCAGTCATTCAGATTGTTCAGAGCAGCCACTTGCATTATAAAAGACATTTTCTTTGACCTTGTTCACATTTCTATCAGGACAGACGTTTGTAATCATGACCAGAGTCTGTGAAATGAATGGACAGTTCTTTGACAGGGATATATTTCAAACATAATTAAGATTTTTTTTGTAAGCACTATTATTTCTACAATGTTTAAATATTATTTTCTCAAAAATCAGCACAATGTTTTCTGTAATTCTTTGTTTGAATGTGAAAACATTACTAAATAGTGCATTGTGGAATTATGGTGGGCGGAGAAGATATGTCACATTCATATATCATCTTTAAAGGAGGAATACTGGTTGATTGTTTTCTGTGAGAATTCGACAGGATGTTTTATCACTAGACTGATTGTATTGTTTTTCTGTTCGCAATAGTCCTATACTACAAATATATGTTAAAGTAACTGGATAGTTTTCCATTTTAAGTTTGTAAATCACATTTTTTTAATAGTACTTGATCGATCAATCAGATAATTCACATTACTTTAGTTTTTACCAATCCATCAATTTCCCTGAAACTTTGTTTAATTACATGGCATTGAGGAGCCAGAAAGTACACTGGTAGCATCAGGCACAAGTCAGGTACAAACCCAAGGTAGAATGGTTGTCCATCACAGGGCCCAGTCGCTCCAAGTAGAAGATTAAACTATGTTCAAATATATGTAAATGGATATGCACTTTGATGCAACAATTAGACCAGTGCAATTCACAATTGTTCATACCTGAGACTCAGTTATTTGTTTAGACAGTATAGGGCAATGCAAACTAGTCCATAACATCTCCAGGCCATCTTTGAACTGAAGTATCATTGAAGTACATCAAGTTCCCTGATGCAACAGATCAAGCTCTCTACAAATTACAATTCAATGAATATGGGAGCTTCCCATGAGTGATAAGGTTCTGTAGATGGATCCCATATTCCCATCAGCTGTTCTTCAACACTAGATGCTGAGGAGTACAGGAATTGCAAGAACTTGTTCTCTATTAATATTCAGGATATAAGCACTCCATGCTTACAAATTTCTCAAACATTGTTACTCACTGGAAAGGTGCAACTCATGATGCAAGGAGTTTCCTCAATTACTCTTTGTATGTTCCGCTTGAAAAAGGAAACCATGGTGGAATTTAACTAATATATTACTGAGCGAGAGTGCAGTTCTCCTTTACCATATTGTTTTATATATCTGTTATAAGTGCCAGGCGGGATTGTCCGGCATCCCAACCAGGATGGAAGGTAACATCTTGCCAGGAAGGGAGGCCAGAATAATGGAAGGGACAGGGGAGATATCTTTATTAAAATGAATACACTCCTGACCCGATACAGGGCAGTGCTCCTATGTCGTTTCTCTCATTCCCCTGCCTGCAGGACATGCTGGGAATCAGAGGTTTAGGAAACTTCTGCTTGACCTGGAAGTACCTCCCCTGGACCTTGCCCAAACACAGGAAGTACTTCCAGGAATCATCTTAAAAGGAGCCCTCTGCCTCACTTCAATGAGTCAGAGTTGGGAGGCAGGAAGTAACATCCATCAGGAGATGCAGAAGGAGTAAGAGATATTATTTCATTCAATAATTATGTTAATATTGGTCGTGTTCACCTTGGCAATGTTTGTGACAAATTAAAACCCTTTATTAGATAATATTGTGTCTATGGTGTATGAACTCAGCGGTAACCCCATGATGGTTACACGGTGTTTACTGTGTATAAGGTTGTGATGGTATCATGTATTATGTATTGTGTTATTTAACACCAAGACAAATTTCCAGCTACTATGTTGACTGGAAATAAAGTTCAAGTAACTACAGTATATAGATTGCTAAACACTGTACTAACGATTTTGGAAGTTTTTTCCAGGCTATTTAAGGTTGCAAAATTTAATTCATTTTTTTGCTGAACATGACACATGCAGTGAATGAAGAAAATTTGTTTTAAGTTTGTTTAATGTGTTGTTGTAATGATGCTCGTCCATCTTCATTCTCAATTCAACTTGGAGTATTTTCATTTTCAATTCATTGTCCTCTTGTAGGTAATTCAGCTTGTTTTCCTTAAATTCCAAGGTGAGATTTTCATTTATGGTTATGTTTATCACTCTAAAGATTCACAGAGGCGACAACTTATCCCTATGTCCTGTGTCTTTTCAAACCTGTTCATGTTATTTCCCTCTAACTGACTACAGCACGGTTAAAAAACTAATTTTGTTAATTCTTTAAACTAATCTTATATAAAGTAACTAACCTTTTGAGGCTTGTTTTCATCAGCATTGTATTCTTTTCAGATTGAAACATTTGTTTAAATTCAATTGCAGATGTATGTGTTCTATAATTGGGTGTTGTGACACTAATTGTTTCAAAAGTATATTTTCATGCTCACTAAAGTTTTTTGATCATGTTCTGTTGTTTTTCTCTTTTCTTTGTTTTTACTCCTTTGACTCCACCAAGTCTTGGGCTTTTTGTGATCCGTTCCAGCTTTTATGAGTACCTTCAGGTCAGGTATTCACACCCTTACTAATGAGCACTAACACAAACAGCTTATTGATGTACTTATTGATAATATTTAGAATAGATCTTCTACAGCAGAAATTCTCAAGTTCAGTGCTGGAGTACAACTATTGTTAAAGCTTTTTATTCCAACCAATTTCACAAATCAAAAGGTTAGCTTACATCCATTATCCAACCCGTTATATACTAACTACAGGTTCATAGGAGCCACTCCCAGCCAACATAGGGTGCAAGGCAGGAAACAAACCCCGGGCAGGGTGCCAGCCCACCGCAGGGCACACACACAAAGGACAATTTAGGATCGCCAATGCACCTAACCTGCCTGTCTTTGGACTGTGGGAGGTAAAGCACACAGACACGGGGAGAACATGCAAGCTCCACACAGGGAGGACCCGGGAAGCGAACCCAGGTCTCCTTACTGCAAGGCAGCAGCGCTATCACTGTGCCACTGGGCCGCCCCGTTAACTTACATCTAATTGTTTAATTAGCTGTTTTTTCTTTTATCTTATTTTGTATTAAGCAAAATATGCCAGAATAATATTTAAATCTAGATGAAATGTATAATTGTGTATTATTTGCCATTCTGTACCTTCAAATACTTTTACATTCTTTTACCATTTTCTTTTAATTAACCTTTTTCTGTGGAGTTTGCTCTCTTAATTGTATCTAAATACTGACAATTAATGAGAAGCACTGCAGACACAGGAGCAAACGACACAGAATGCTAAAAGGAGCAGCTATTGTCATATTTGCTTGCATGCTAATTAGTAAGGAAAAGCTCAAATAATCAGAACATTATGAAAAAAGGCTAAATCTTAACAAGTGAGAGAAAGAATAATTCAACTCTGTGTAACACAACAATGTTTGCTACATGGTAAGACAAACTTAGCAATTTTGTAAATCGTGGATTGCTACAAAAACACAGATACTGGGAAATAACATCTCGCTTAATGAACACAGAAAGTAGTTTGTTGGGATGGACACCTATAGTTACAGTGGTCCACCACAGTAGTAGTACTGGCAATAACCAGTTCCTTTGTTTTTCTGATGTTAAGGTGCAAACAATTCTCTTTGTACCAAGAAACAAAGTTCTCCATCTGACTCCTGTACTCTGTCTCATTCCCCATCTCAATACACCCCATAAGTGCAGAATCATCTGAGAATTTGTGCAAGTGGCATGACCAGGAACCTCATGTATAAACTGCGTGTATGCACAAAAATGTCATGTTTGCCCATTTCCTCGCACACATCCAGATGTATAAAAACTAAACTTGGTGTAAAGCTATGCACATTTTCACAGCAACCTCACACCATGTGTATGCACATTTCTGCTCGGTTTTGTAAATGTGTGGCACCCAGAGTCAAAGCAGTGCTGCTGTTTCTGTGCGGTTTCCCTTTCTTTTCCATATTTGCATCCATGATGCAGGCTTTATCAAATACACTGAAATTAATTGCATATCATTTACAAATGTAAGGCACTTGATTGTAATCAATCTGTAACAATATAATGGTACATGGAAAGGCCAAACTATTCGAACTACCATGGCTACTTTATCGTTATTAGAAGACATTGCAAAAGGAAGAATTAGAAGAGAGAGTATTTACAGATCATACTGACTTCTTGTCCCATGATGATGACTGACTTCTAAGTTGATTTAGATTTCCAAGACTTATCCACTTGGAGCTATGTGCTGTTTGAATTCTAGGATGTATAGCCGATATCATTTTTATGAAATCCATTAAAGTATGTACATTACATTTTACAGTTAAGTGTTTAACTTCATTTAAAGAATTTATATTGCTAATAATTAAACAAAGTGGGGCACGGTAACATGGCAGATTCGCTGCTTCTTCGCAGTAAGTGGGTCACACCCTGGATGTACCCTGCCTGGAGTTTGTATGTTTTCCTTGTGCTTCGGTTTCCTTCTAAAACCATGCAGGTTAGGGAATTTTTTTGATGCTAAATTTCCTGCTACTTTATGTGTGTGCTCGTATTCACCCTGTGATGACCTAGTGCTCCTTCCTGGGATTGTTTCTGCCTTGTACTCGATGCTTGCTGGGACTGGCATGACCCTGGATGGACAGATGGAATAATTAAACATGTGTAACAAAGATTTTTAAATGATTCTTAAAAGTTTTGAGAAACTGATATTCTAAGCTTACAGCTGGTTTTACATTTTTTACACACACTTATTGTGTAGCGATTGGTTATGTGTAGAAAGAAAACAGAAGGATAGGAATTAGGGTTGATACATTTGACAGAGACAGTACTGCTTCAACAAAGAAAGCCCATCCAGAAGAAAATCCATTAAATTCCCATGTAAGGGATGGCCAGCAGTCCAACCTGGCTGGGATGCCTAAGAAATAGAAAGATGGGGGAAGGCAGCATGCTTACGGCACTATCTCCCCAAGAACACTAACTGGAAGCTCCCCTGGATTGCAGCAGTGCCCCAGATTCCCACAGGGCACCATGGAATTTGGAGTTCTTCATCTCAGCCCTTTTGGGTACCGTGGGTGCTGCCAGGAGGTGCTGTGATAAGGAAGGAGCCATATGGCATGGGGCTTCCACCTAACCCGGAAGTGCTTGCAGACCACTTGGGCAGAAGAGCAGAAGCTCTTCTGGGTTGACCAATATAAAATAACTTGCTGGCATCACAGGGATAAGCCAAAGTCAGGAGGTGGAGGACAAGAGAAAGACAGAGGAACATTTGTACATTTGGTGCTTTGTATTGTGCTACTGTGGGAAGCAAAAGAAAAGTGCTTCTCCACTTAAAATAGAGGCGTGCTGTGTGATAAGACTGGGCTTTATGTCTGTCTGTGTCGGGGTTGTGGAGCTGTACACCCCCTGGTGGTTCACACCCGGGTCACCTTGCCACAATATCTCTAAAAAGTGATTGCAAAAACAGCTGTACATTCAGTGCAGAGTACGTTAATGACAGTTATGATGAGGCTCTAAGAGGCTAGATGTATGAATGAGTATCCTACTGGTTTAATTAAATTCAGAATTCAGTGGATGTTCTTTTGAATGGACTTTCCTTGTTGCAGCCATGCTGCCGTGTGGTAATTTAATTGTAATTAAAGAAAGGCAACTTATTCTATAACAGGACAAATCAGTAATCAGGTAGAAGAAAAACTGTTCATTGTGTCTTTCAATTACTCCTTAGCAAAATGCCTTAGAGGGAGAATTCTTCAAAAGCAGTCTGTTACAGTGTTGTGATGTGAGATTTTGCATATAACTTGATAAATGTTTTGTATGTCTTTATTTGTAATTTAGGCATTTCAATGTAATTTTGTGGTATTTGTGTTTGCCCAAAACCCCCTTTTTTACGACTCTCTCTTTGTAATTTTATGACAGGATTTGGGGGGATGTGTTTTAAATCAGTTTGATGAGTATTTCTCTGCTAAAGTCTTTGAACCCCCTGCAAGGAAGCCAGGATGTTTAACATATGGTTTTGGGGCAGGAGATAAGATGATCTATTCCACCCATTGGTCTGAGATATGGCTGTCTGGATTGGCTGGAGGGTTTTGACAGAAAACCTATAAATTTGCTTGCTCAACCACATTCTCTCTCTCTAACCAACATATGATGAAGAAGCATCTCTCTTGCTAACCTGTGATGATGAAGACAACACAATGAAGAGCACAGCTCAGCAGCCATATTGAACAGACATGCGGCTGAAAGCTGAGCACCAACGATGCCTTAACTAGAGACATTTTAAGTAACTGCAAGTCTGTGTGCCACCTGAATTACACATCACCATTTGATCAGGTTGTATGGTTGCCAATATTCAAATGTAGTTTGCATTTTGTTATTATTTATGAATATTATCAGTAATACATTATTTTATGTGTAACTTAACTCCTGCTTGTCTTTTTACTACATCTAATTGCCTGAGGTTATAGATATAGAAGGGAAGGTGGGGATAAGTTATATACAGTGGTAAGTCTGTGAGATTAGGCATTCTAAGGCTACATATTAATAATACAATAGGGGAAAGTAGAGCAATATATATATTACTCTACCAAGATAAAACATACAGTATGGTCAGAATGATCAAAGACCCAAAGAAAAGAGGTTAATTTTATAAACTATTGAATTTACATACAGTGTCAATCAACGCATACATTTACTCTGGTTGCTTTGTTGGTTTACACCCAAATGACTTATATAAAATAAAAGTCTATTGTATTATTTTCTAGTTATTTTTTATACATTTGAGTTGAGTCACCACCCTTGAAATTTCTGTGCATATAACAACTGTCCATTCTGGTTGCTTTACAGGACATCTGCTGACTTCATAGTCATCTTTTAGTCATCTTTCAGTACATTTTGTTGTTCACTTGATCTTTACTGATTTCCGACACTTATTAACTCTTTATGCTATTTCTTTAAGGTCAATGCTATGCTGCCCTAAAATTATTCTTCCATGGTCTTTATGAAACATACCAAACCCAATTCCTTTCCTTCCATTTTCTTTCCCTACATAACCAATCGCCGCACAATAAATGTCTTTGTGATAGTAAAACTAGCTATAAACTCAGAACAGTGCTCCGTGTTCATAAATTTTAAGAAAATCTTCATTATACTTGTTTAACTATTCCATCCAGTACATCTGGGACATGACCTCCCCCTATTTCCCCCTCCGTGAAGCAGTAACACTACTGCTCTGCCACAGTGCCCTAACATGTTTAATACATGCTTTAATGCATTTCATCATGAAAATGATATCAAGTATACATCTTGTATTGAAAATTCAGGCAAAATGACACCTTTTATTGGCTAACTAAAAAGATTACAATACGCAAACTTTTGAGGCAACCCAGGCCCCTTATATTGGAAAGATCTTGCCTGAATAAGGGGCCTGAGTTGCCTCGAAAGCTTGTACAGGGTGGTCCAGATCTAATTATGCAGATCCAGATCGTCTGGATAACTTTGATTTATGCAGGGGCGATTCCAGTTCGGTTCTTCATGTCGTCAGTTCACATACGTCTCGATGGTCTGTGATTTTCTATGTAATAAACTTAATAAGTTATAGCGTAATGAAAATTGCATAATTAGATCTGGACCACCCTATCTGTATATATAATTCACTAAGGCAAGACAACCATGGAAAGCACGCCGGAAGAGGCGTGGATTCACTAAGCTGCCGACAAGTAAGACACCTATGGCAAGGAAAGAGCCGCGCCCACCAACTCCAAGACCATTGGATACGACGACAACTCGCAGGGCCACACTCACCAACTCGGACGCAACGACACAGAAAAAATGGCATCATTTATATTCGTCTGTCGTAGAGGCCACATGCAGTGCAGGTCAGGTTAATGTCATGTGCATTTACTGTTCATAGAGGCATGTTTCTCGCGGAGGTGAATCGCCATATGCAGTGTGTGAAACGGTTTGCGAGGGGTATCCCATGGGATCCTTAAAACAATCCTTTACAACTGAGGTTGAAGCACAATGAAGTAAGCAGTCTTTAAAAACCAACTTTTCGGTTATGATGCATGACCGCGTGCACCATAGCAAACTGTTTTACACGGCTACATACAGCAATTCGCATTCGCGACAAACATGTGTTTTCATAGATGCTCCTGCAGGAACACGGAAGATGTTTTCCTGCCTACCAACGCTCCTTTTTCACCAGCCGGCGTCTACCCTCGCTCTCTAGGCATTCACACTGCCTGCCCATTTGCCCGAACTACCGACCGACCACCCAGTTAGTCCCTTTCGTCTGCGGTAAGAGTCCACATGCACGTCTGAGCCACACGGCGTTTGTTATGCCACGGGTTCACTATTGTGTTGTATTTTGCTCTCTCCAGAGTTCCATCTTTTCATTCACTTACTGTTGTATTCTCACACCAACCCGTTTTAGACATCCGTGTCTTTCCAGAAGTGTTTAGCATTCAATAAATAATTATGCATGACATTGACCGTGTGTCTACCCAGCGCAGACAGGCATGGGTAAGCTGTTGAACCCCATTCGGGCTGCAAGCCGTGGAATTCCCACTAAATGTGACTCATACGCTCCCACTCATTACGTCCCTACCTTTGTGCACACCCCCCTCCTACCGTGGTCGGGTGTCTTGGTGGAGTATATATAGAAAAGCAGCCAAAACCGAGGGGTATCCCATGGGGTCCTTAAAACATTCCTTTACAACTGAGGTTAAAACACAATGAAGTAGGCAGTCTTTAAAAAAAAGAGGTTTCGGTTACGACGCACGCCTGCGTGCACCATAGCAAACTGTTTTACACGCTACATACAGCAATTCGCTTCAGCCACAAACATGCGTCTTCTTAGATGCTCCTGCACTTTGTTCACACCCCCCTCCCACCTCGCTACTACCGTGATCTGGTGTCTTGGTGGATTATATATAGAAAGGCAGCCAAAACCGCACAGAGCAATGAAAAGTTCCATCTTTTCATTCTCACTCTGTTGTATCCTCAAACCCTCCCTTTTTAGACAACTGTATCTTTCCAGAAGTGTTCAACCATCATTAAATAGTTATGCGCCGTTTGTTATGCCGCGGGTTCACTATTGTGTTGTATTTTGCTCTCTCCAGAGTTCCATCTTTTCATTCGCTTACTGTTGTATTCTCACACCAACCCGTTTTAGACAACCGTGTCTTTCCAGAAGTGTTTAGCATTCAATAAATAGTTATGCATGACATTGAGTGTGTGTCGACTCGGCATGGGTAAGCCGTTGAACCCCATTCGGGCTGCAAACTAAGTCCCACTAAGTGCGACTCCTATGCTCCTACTTGTTGCGTCCCAACCCTTTGTACACACCCCCCTCCCACCTTGTGAATATCGTGGTCGGGTGTCTTGGTGGATTATATATAGAAAAGCAGCCAGATCCGCACAGAGCAATGAAAAGTCTACGTCACTCACAGGTACATCTGGACTTGACGAGTTGGAGGTGGGCACATGAGCGGGCAGTGCATACTGAACGAGAAATCAGCAGACTAGCATGACGGACGGAGCTGAATGGACGTTATTCTCCTTTCCTCCCGTTCCACACTCCGTGCCGTGCACCCCCATCGCTCCGTCTGGCAGGAGAAGGCGTGAGGACGGTGCGGCAGTTTTCAGTCACTTCAGATGATTGTGTGTTGGTTCGTTCCGTGCATTGTTACAATGTTGCTTTTCTTGCTGATTTATTACATTAACAATTTTTCAAATGTTAATTTTATCCCTGTGCTTAAAAATCATTAAAAAACCA
The DNA here is from genome assembly GCF_016835505.1 of Polypterus senegalus. NCBI lineage: Eukaryota > Metazoa > Chordata > Cladistia > Polypteriformes > Polypteridae > Polypterus > Polypterus senegalus. Next base: position 86,697,755 of record NC_053160.1, read on the forward strand.
GCCTGATTATGGTATGGTACGCCACGGGTTGGCTAGTATATTGTAATCTTTTTAGTTAGCCAATAAAATGTGTCATTTTGCTTGACTTCTCATTACATTCATTATGGCTAACACGGTACAACACCCCTGTACTACAAGTATCCATCCATCCATTATCCAACCTGCTATATCCTAACTACAGGATCACGGGGGTCTGCTGGAGCCAATCCCAGCCAACACAGGGCGCAAGGCAGAAAACAAACCCCGGGCAGAGTGCCAGTCCACTGCAGTACTACAAGTATATATCTTAGTATTCTAAATTGTTCAGAGAGCTGTATTATCATGAATGTAATGTATTGTGTGTGGCAATCACTGCCTGCGCACTCCTGTCATTGTAAGAGAAAGCCCGTTTATGAAGTACGTAGCAATTAACGACTGGGTTGTGGAACACTTAGAATATGAAGCATTTAGCATGCTACTTTAGTTATGATGGGGTTTGTGAAGCTCTGGTAAATTGAACATCATTTTTAAGATGAAGTTTACGATGTACATTAGTGACAAAATAAATAACAAGATTAAAGTTACATTTTTGAGTTTAAATGTATGGTGTTATACATGAGGCCCTCTGTGTTTATTTATTTATAGGCAGAGTCAGTGTACATAGTGAAGAGAAAAGGACAGGACTGTTAATTGTGGTTCTCCAGGGTTGCTCACATCACAGTAGTACAGTATTTTATAAAATGGCATATTAAAAAGGGTGAATAGTAACTGACAAGATATGTTGAGCTGAAAGACACATTTATCTTCAAAACTACTATGTTTTAAATAAGAAAGAAGAAAGCTGAGGATTAAGAGTTAATGGAATTTAAAATGATAAAAAAAATGGTTCAGGAGGATGTAAATTAGAATACAAAACACATAATTGATATGTTTCACTTTGTTCTACACATAATTCTGCAAATAAAATAACTATTTCTGCTCTTTTCTTTCAGTTATTAAATTGAAATATACTTTACTGATTTCCATTAAAATATTAAAATAACCAATTACTTTATTAGTATTTTGGATGAATTGCTTTCATGAGGCTTCTGTAAATGTAGGGGGTTTAAGTAACTGAAACCAATCAATATTGCTATTTAGTTTTGCCTACCTAGGACAAAATTGTTGATGCCTGTTTGAGAAAATGTATACATCTCAGAAGTACAACATCCTTGTCTTATCACTGAAGACCAAAATCTGCATGATGCCATTGTTAAAACACTAATGGTAGGAAGCACAATCTACAGCAGACTACAAGCCATGAACGTACAGCTCAACTCATGTTCATGGATGAAAGAAAATGTCAAGCTTTAACTTTATTGCAAAATGGATTGCATTAGACTTTAGACCTCCAAAAATAATTGAAGATACAGGACTGAGAGGCATCATTCTGCAAGGTCTGACAATTCTCACACATTACCTTCACATGGGAGAGCAGCATCACATATCAAGGATTTTTATGAAAGGCACAAATCTTTGCAGTGTGAGCAGATAAGAAGTTGTACAGCAGTCACATTCACAGGGGGTTAATGTACATTGCTGAATTACCTATGGTTATACATGCGATTAATCAAGATACATATAATAAATGCAACATACAGTGCCTTCAGAACATATTCAGACCCCTTCACTTTTTACACATTTTGTTGCCAAAGACGCTTCAGTGAAGTACTGAATAAAAGAGGTTGCATATCTGTGCATTTTAGCACAAGGCGGCAACACAGCAAATGTGAAAATGTATATAGTAAGATAATAAAAGTGTAAGAGACATAAAAAGAGTTGTGATCCCAGAAGGGAACAACCCTGTTTACTTGTGCTTTCTCCCAGGGCTTCCACATCTTCCTTTTTATTTTTTTAAAGGCAAAAGAAGAACACTCCAAATCTTCTGTGCACCTGAAAATCTGATATAGTTTGGTCGTATATATATCTCTCTATATATAAAAGAAAATCCTGGAATGTAAAAGCCAGGCGACAAGACGTGATCTTTTCAGAAGTTCTCGAAAGACATTTTAAAGACCCACGAGACAAAAAAATCTAACAACAGAGCATCTCACGGGGCCGTGGAACATAAGATTCTTGCAAGACACACCCTTCTTATCAAATAAGACCACGGACAGCCTGCAAAACATTCAGTCATGTGAAGTCACTTGGAACACACAGATCCGGTGCCTTTAGCAAAGAAGAAAGAGCAGCGCCGAGAAAAGACACCCAAGGCACGATACATATACAGAGAAAGGTACTGAATGTGAAAGCAGTAACAGGCAAAAGTATTGTAGCTTCCCAGCCAAGCTGAAGCCTTTTTTGTTTTAAGTGACTGTTAGGTCCGCTCGAATGAGGGCAAAATACAGCATGGCATACTGATAGCTGGGTGCTGATTGATGCAGTAAGGGGGAGGCGAGACCCGCAGAAGTAGGGGTTGGAGAGGGTGCCAGAAAGTTGTGTTTGGGGTTACGCAGTCAGCGATTGTTAAAGTAGAACTTTTGTGACACTTTATGGCAGTCGCTACAGTATCAAAAAAAAGATAGCACAGATCGCACTGACAAAAAATAAAAGGAAATTAGTTTAAGTCAGAGAATTTCAAAAATGGGGTTTAACTCAAATGCATCTATTGGTTACTTTGCAAAAAAAGTATTAACTGCTGCTGATGTGGATCGTTTTGTCTGTGCTGAAATTCTAAACAGAGAAACCTATCCTAAATTATGGTACAAAGTCATTAAACACAAGTCTCACAGACCTCATTTAAAAGATTCAGCATATTGGGGCAGGAAAGATTCCAAATATTGGTTTTACAAAGGTTCTGAAATAAAAGTAAAACTAATGAAATAGCAACAATTCAAACAAAAAAAAATCTTACAAGTGTGTATCCGGAAAACCAAACACGGGGGTTGGCGAGCTAAGCGGACAGGGGGCAAAGCCCCCTAGTATATATATATATATACACTCACCTAAAGGATTATTAGGAACACCATACTAATACGGTGTTTGACCCCCTTTCGCCTTCAGAACTGCCTTAATTCTACGTGGCATTGATTCAACAAGGTGCTGAAAGCATTCTTTAGAAATGTTGGCCCATATTGATAGGATAGCATCTTGCAGTTGATGGAGATTTGTGGGATGCACATCCAGGGCACGAAGCTCCCGTTCCACCACATCCCAAAGATGCTCTATTGGGTTGAGATCTGGTTACTGTGGGGGCCATTTTAGTACAGTGAACTCATTGTCATGTTCAAGAAACCAATTTGAAATGATTCAAGCTTTGTGACATGGTGCATTATCCTGCTTGGAAGTAGCCATCAGAGGATGGGTACATGGTGGTCATGAAGGGATGGATATGGTCAGAAACAATGCTCAGGTAGCCCGTGGCATTTAAACGATGCCCAATTGGCACTAACGGGCCAAGAAAACATCCCCCACAACATTACACCACCACCACCAGCCTGCACAGTGATAACAAGGCATGATGGATCCATGTTCTCATTCTGTTTACGCCAAATTCTGACTCTACCATTTAAATGTCTCAACAGAAATCGAGACTCATCAGACCAGGCAACATTTTTCCAGTCTTCAACTGTCCAGTTTTGGTGAGCTTGTGCAAATTGTAGCCTCTTTTTCCTATTTGTAGTGGAGATGAGTGGTACCCGGTGGGGTCTTCTGCTGTTGTAGCCCATCCGCCTCAAGGTTGTGCGTGTTGTGGCTTCACAAATGCTTTGCTGCATACCTCGGTTGTAACGAGTCGTTATTTCAGTCAAAGTTGCTCTTCTATCAGCTTGAATCAGTTGGCCCATTCTCCTCTGACCTCTTGCATCAACAAGGCATTTTCGCCCACAGGACTGCCGCATACTGGATGTTTTTCCCTTTTCACACCATTCTTTGTAAACCCTAGAAATGGTTGTGCGTGAAAATCCCAGTAACTGAGCAGACTGTGAAATACTCAGACCGGCCCGTCTGGCACCAACAAACATGCCACGCTCAAAATTGCTTAAATCACCTTTCTTTCCCATTCTGACATTCAGTTTGGAGTTCAGGAGATTGTCTTGACCAGGACCACACCCTAAATGCATTGAAGCAACTGCCATGTGATTGGTTGATTAGATAATTGCATTAATGAGAAATTGAACCGGTGTTCCTAATAATCCTTTATGTGAGTGTATATATATATATATATATATATATATATATATATATATAGTGGTCTATGGCCGTCTTGTCATCCCGGCCAGTACCCTCAGGCTGCCAGGTGGAGCTCTTACTGTAGCATGGAGTTACCCCGAATACCAGCAGGAAATCATGGACGATGGAGTTTTCCTTTACAGCCCTGCTGGATACCACAGGGGCCAACAGAGAACGCTGCAGGGAAGCCCAGAGAGTCGTATGTGCCCTATAACCCGGAAGTGCGTCTTAGGCAAAGCGACAAGGGAAATGACATACTTCCGGGATAAAGAAGAGGACTTTTTATCTGACCCGGAAGTGATAGGAAGTCACATGGACTGAAGAGTTGGAAACACTTCCGGGTCAGGGAACATAAAAGGATGATGGGAAATCCCAGACTTCAAGCTGAGATGGGTGGAAGGGTGGAAATGCGTCTGGCAGTGGTGGATTGTGATTATTGATTAGTGTATTGTTATTTATGAGTATTGTGAAGAGGAGGGTGCTTTGTGCACTGTTTATTAATAAAAAGTCATATTATTGGTCTTTTACCTTGGTCTTTTACCGATAGCGGCCTCTATCTTTCACTATATATATTGTGAAAGCTGGCCCGGACACACACAGACGGACATCATAAGTTCACCCAACACACTGTTTATTTGCAATATTTACAAGTTTGTGCATCAACCCCAGTGCCTCTTGCACCGATTCCCCCAAAGTCCAGGGCTCACAGACACTGTGCCTTCTCTTCCTGGCTGCCTCCAATCCTCTCCCCAGCTCTGTCTCGCTACCTCCCGACATCCACCAATCACTGGAGGGAGGCGGCCCCTCTTATATGAACCCGGATGGGCTCCAGCTGCTTCCTGGCAATTTGTCTTGGCCACACCCCTGTGTGGCAGAAGTGCCGGCTGCGCACCCGGAAGCCGTCCGGGTGTCCCCTGTCGTCTTCCCCCCGACACTTCTGCCACACCAGGCTCCCGGGATAAATAGGCACTGGGGCACCGCCTGGGGGTGGCCACGGGTCCCTACAGGGCTGGGCTTCCAAGCCCCCTACCCGAGGCCCCCAACATAACCAGGACGGACGCCCCCACACAAGCCCTCCTCTCGTCCTCCTAGGCGTCCCGGCCGGGCTACAGCCCCGGCTGGGGACCACAATATATATATATACTAGCAAAATACCAGCTTCAGCAGCGAGAAGTAGTGTGTTGAAGAAGCAATGAAAAAGAAAAGGAAACATTTTGAAAATAACGTAACATGATTGTCAATGTAATTGTTTTGTCACTGTTGTGAGTGATGAGTGTTGCTGTCATATATATATATATATATATATATATATATATATATATATATATATATATATATTTACACACACACACACATAAACATATATATATACATATCTATACATATACATACACACACACATATATAAACATATATATACATATACATACATATCTACATATATACACACACAGCTATTTCAGTATCAGTGCAATACGCTGCTTGTTAAAACGGATAACTCCCGCCTTACGCAAGTCTGCGTGGATATTATGAACTATCGTATTTGTTCAAGTTCTATTTAAATTTTAAATAGAAGGAATTTTTATTTAGTCGACAGAAATATCTTTGGTAGGAATGGTAAAACAGACAGGAATATTATTCGTGAATAAATCAACTCAAACCTTAAATAACTTAAAAGAACAAACATTCAAATTTCTTTACTCTTATGTAAATTTATATAAAAAATAAACTTAGATTTTAAATATCCCAAAAGATTTTGCTCTCCATAAAAATATATCCTTTCAAAATTATACAAATTCAAATATGAACATGCTGCATAACAAAACCTGGAAATATAAATAAAATGTGTTCCTTTCAGCAATAACAAATCAAATCATTAAGTTGTCTTTGCTCATATGTCATTTTAGAGCTGGACGCCTGGCATCTATTTTTGGCAACAGGTTCGTTTCTGTTTGGTGTGAGGTTCTGTGTTGTGGAGATTCTCAGGATGGATTGCAGGTGCTCATCAGTGAGGCGACTCCTGTGTGCTGTTTTGTTAGTCTTTATCACTGAGAAGAGCTTCTCACACAGATATGTGCTACCAAACATGCACAAGGTTCGAGCCGCATGTAGACGGACTTTTTGTTCTTCAAAGTCACCAAAGCGCCGTGCAAACTCAGTGCGCCGGTTTATCAGCAAAGTGCGATTTGGGAACACCGTAGTGACGACTTGGTTTAACATTACTTGGCAACAGGGAAAGTTGCACTGGTGCATTTGTGTCTCCCATAAAAGCAACTTCACTTGAAATCACTTTGTGATTGTGCACGGGTAAAACGTCCGCTGAAGTGTCAGATTCTTATTTAATTCTTCTGCTTTCTGTATCTTCTGCATTGCATTCAGGTCTTTCAGCCTCACTGATGAGCACCTGCAATCCATCCTGAGAATCTCCACAACACAGAACTCCCTGATGTTTTGTCTCATAGTGCCGTCTTAGATTAAATTCTGTAATTACAGCCACATTAGCTCCACAAATGAGACACACGGGTTCAGTAAACATATACTCAGCCTCCCATCGGTTTTTAAAGGCTCTATTTTCAGAATCAACTTTTCTCTTCAGCATCGGTGAGCTAGCTTCGCAATAACTTGCAGCATCATAAGCTAGACTTGATTAACGCGTAAGTGTCGCAAGGCAGCTGAAGCGCTGCATTATGGGATCTGTAGTTTATTGTGTTACCAGCGCTTCATATACCCGGCCATTAATAACAATAATACAGTATATAAAATGATCTCGCTGGCTGGATATAATTACACGCCGGGCGGATGTGGCCCGCGCCCTTGAGTTTGACACATATGGACTAAATAGAACTTGAAAAGATATATTTTTCAAATGTGATCGCAATTCAGATAGAGTTGACGCAAGACTACAGCCTGCATGCCTCAATAAGTCATCCTCCCTCGCTCTTACTTTTTACCGCTCATCTAATGAATACACTGAGTATGGCTTTACCAAAACAATCATTGATGGCGAATAAAGTATCCATTATTCGAGTATGTAGATCGGGATATATATATACATATATATATACCCGCGATCGCAGCGAGAAGTAGTGTGTTAAAAAGCTAGAAAAGAAAAGGGAACATTTTAAAAATAACGTAACATGACTGTCAATATACAGTATTTGTTTTGTGAGTGTTACTGAGTGTTGCTGTCATCAATGATTTGATTATCATTATTTCTTTCAATCAGGTTCGTATTTGTAGGATGTGTTGTGTTCAAGTTACATTCCGTGTTTGTCAATCGTTGTAAAGATGACAGGTTTCATTCATCGATTCGTTTCTTACTGCATCAATAAACAGCTCGTCTTCTTCTTTATCCGAGACCTGACACACTGCATGCACGGGTTTTTTACACTGTCTTCCTTTAGCGGACATTGACTTTTTCCACCGTGTGCTTTGTTTCCACAGTAGCAGCATTTATGAATATGCTTGTATGTATCAGACGCTTCATATTTTTGCTGCCTTTTCAATTGTGTAATTCGGTTTTGTTCAGCTCTTTGGAACTGTTGCTTTTATCTGTGCACGCGCCAGTTCACGTGAGCCGCCGTGTACATGCATCGAAGTTCCCAGCTGTGCTGGTGCCATCTCGTGCTATGTCCATGGCTGTATTTAATGTTACCTTAGTCCTGGCACTTAAAACTTTCTCTCGCAGTTTCACTGAGTTTGTGCCAAACACCACGCTGACCATCTCATCTTCCTCTGCATAAGCACAGTCCTTCACCCGTGAATATTTAGTGGGAGTTTGCTATTGGATTGCCGCTGACGGACGGCCTTATATGGGCAGGCACTAAATTACAAACGCCAGCGGCAGCCTGTCTATGAACTTAATTTAAAGTGTAGGTTTACATCGTGATTTGTTTCCGAAGTAGCAGAACTCATCAATATGGTTGTATATGTCACTCGCTCGCTTCTTATTGTTTCGCTGCCTTCTCAATTATATAATGCATGTTTTCTTCAGCGCTTTTTGAGGTCTTCCTGATTTTCTATGTACTGCGTGATTACGTGGAGGCGTGATGATGTCACACGAAACTCCGCCCCCACGGCGTTCAAGCTCATCTCCATTACAGTAAATGGAGAAAACAGCTTCCAGTTATGACCATTACATGTAGAATTTCGAATGAAACCTGCCCAACTTTTGTAAGGAAGCTGTAAGGAATGAACCTGCCAAATTTCAGCCTTCCACCCACACGGGAAGTTGGAGAATTAGTGATGAGTGAGTGAGTGAGTGAGTGAGTGAGTGAGGGCTTTGCCTTTTATTAGTATAGATATATATATATATATATATACACAACTCAGGTCACTATAAATTGTGGACTATTGGTCTAACGCTTAAATCTGAGTGCAGAAGTGTCAACTAATTCAAATGAATTCAAAAGAGTGTAACTGCAGTCCACATTACCTGTGACACCACTTAAGACACACACTCTCAAGGGCAGCATTCTCAACATGCTTATTCCAAGGTGTTTGTCAAATGTACTAATTAACAATATTGCATCTTCACTCCAATAGATGGCTTATACAACCAACACTATTACCATTTGAAGGAAATATGAAAAAGAAAGCCCATTAACTGCCACAAAGAAAGAAGCAGCTGATGATATAACCATTGGGGTCTTAAATTCTGGTCCTGCTAAGGCATCCTGCTCTTTTTATAGATGTTAATGGAATTGGTTATTGGTTTACACAATTTTTGCTGCTCTCATTTTGTTACATTAATGGAGGCATATCACCAGAATGTTTAACAGACTCAAATGAGACTAATACTCTCTTTATCAGTCTTTTTATTTCCTAAATTTTTTCTATGTAAATTTTCCTTTATTAAGTTGTACAGTCAGTTTGTTTATTGTCCAAATTATATGGTATTTGGTATAGGATTCACAACAGCAGAGCTAATATTTGTGATGCACCATCTGTTGGATTGATAAATGCAATGCATCTATATATATAATTCACTAAGGCAAGACAACCATGGAAAGCACGCCGGGGGCGTGGATTCACTAAGCCGACAAGTGAGACACCTATGACACATGCAGGAAGGAGCCACGCCCACCAACTCCAAGACCATTGGATACGACAACAACTCACAGAGCCACGGCCACCAAATCGGACACAACAACACAGAAAAACCGGCTTCATTTATATTCGTCTGTCGTAGAGTTCACATGCAGCTCCGACCCACGTTGACTGTTCATAGAAGCATGTTTCTCGCGGAGGTGAATCGCCATATGCAGCGTGTAAAACTGTTTGCGAGAGGTATCCCATGGGATCCTTAAAACATTCCTTTACAACTGAGGTTAAAACACAATGAAGTGAGCAGTCTTTAAAAAACGAGTTTTCGGTTACGTGTGTTGGTTCATTCCGTGCATTGGTTAAAACCCAATGGAGGAAGCAGTCTTTAAAAACCAATAAGCCCTGTGCCTCTGTTTCATTACCGTCTCACCTGCTTCACCAATGCAGGCCCTGCAGCAGTCGAGACGCTCTCTCGGCAGCTGACCTTCTCTGTGCCTGACCGGTTTACACAGAGGCACCACATGACCAAGCGGTGTGTATGCTTCGAGAACGAGGGTGGACGCGACAGGACTTTCTAAGAAGAGGCATGTCTGTCACGGATGTAAATTGCTGTATGCATCGTGTAAAACAATTTGTCGCGAATGTGAATTGCTGTATGCAGCGTGTAAAATGCTGTATTGTATGTTGCCCTCTCCAGAGTTGGATCTTTTCATTCACCTACAGTCGTATACACAATGAAGTGAGCAGTCTTTAAAAACCGAGTTTTCGGTTACAACGCACGACCGCGTGCACCATAGCAAACTGTTTTACACACTACATACAGCAATTCGCATCCGCAACAAACATGCGTCTTCTTAGATGCTCCTGCACTTTGTTCACACCCCCCTCCCACCTCGCTACTACCGTGGTCGGGTGTCTTGGTGGATTATATATAGAAAGGCAGCCAAAACCGTACAGAGCAATGAAAAGTCTACGTGAGTCACAGCTGCATCTGGACTGTACAAAGACGACAACGACTCGAGTGACGAGTTAGAGGTGGGCACATGAGCAGGCAGTGCATACTGGATGAGAAATCAGCAGACTAGCATGACGGAGGGAGCGAGTGGATGTCCTTCTCCTCTCCTCCCATTCCACCCTCCACACCTGGTTCGTTCCGTGCATTGTTACAATTTTGCTTTTCTTGCTGATTTATTACATTCCCGATTTTTCAAATGTTAATTTTCTCCCTGTGCTTAAAAATTATTAAAAAACCGGCCTGATTATGCGGCGTATGGTGCGACGCGGGTTGGCTAGTATATAATATGTTTGCTAGTTGTTCAACAAATGGAAATTAAATTTGAATTGGAACTGGGAATATGGCACTACCCATTAGAAGAAAACAAAAAAACTTACCTGATTATCAGGATTTGTCACCATAGCCTGAGGCAATCTTTCTAGTAGCTAGACAACATTTATTATTGGAGATTCCAACATTGCTGCTGCATCCTCAGACACTCTTGTCTTCTTATTTTGTAATTCTTACAGAAAATATTGTTTCCTAACCAACTGGCTAAAACAAAATGTTACTTCTTCTGTTGCATCTCTGTTGCTGTCTCACTTGACCTTGAATACTCTTTCTTTTTTTTGTTCCAGACATATTTGAATTCTTCAATGATGGCTCCAAAGGGGGTGATAAAGACTCACTTGTAAATTTCCATTCAGTGCAGCACAATCTACACCCATACTCAAACATATAAGACATTTAGAACAAAGCAATAAGCAGCAAAGATTACTATATATTATGCAAATTATTCATAAATGACTATGCAGCATTAATCAAAATTCTGTGCATGGTCTAATTTTTCTTTCCACAGTTTGCCAAAAATTGTATTTCACTGTGGATGCAATCACAAATCCGAGTCATTTTAAATTATATCCCTTGTACTAGATTTCATTTTGTGTCAGAACTCCACATACAATGACTGCAGTTTATAGCAGACCCACCATTTCTTTTCTTCTTCCACATGTAGCAAGGATCAAAAAGTTAAAAAGCACTTCCATACAAGTCCTTGGTAGGACCAAGGACACAAAGTACTTTCTAAAATGATTTGCAGAGCAGTGCAGCACTTTATCTCATGGCTTTCTTGCCTGTGACTCAACACCCTTTATTATGGCTGTCACTTTGCAGTTCCTCTGCGTTTCTGTCTGAGCATGACTTAGCACACAGGAGTTTATTTTGATGAGGCCTGATAAAGCTCTCTGGAAAGGTATTCTGTAGATTTGCATAAAGCCATCTGAAAAACAGCCAAATAACCATGTTTTTACATCGCTGTCCAAACATAAATGCAGTATGTCAGGACCACTTATATTGACAGTGACTCACATACAGAAATTAAACATTGTTCAAAAGGAGGACAAATGTGCAAAATTAGGTTTAATATGTATTTTGATATCATTATTTCTTTGTATAGTATGTAGATTACCAACTTCCTAAATGGCTTATTCACTGAAACAGTTTTTTTGCATTATACTAAGCACTACCAGAAAATAAGATTGATTGATTGACTGACAGATAAATGTAATTACAAAAAAGAAAATAAAACTCTACAGAATGTAGCAGAATGGAAAAGTACAAACTGTAAATAGCATAAAGATTGTAGTAATAGCATCACAGGGGCATAGTGTGGGCATTTGGCCAAGTACATGCCCATCTGTTAACAGACACATCCGCTGGGCAACAGGTCCTATGCATGTTCTACAGAAGGTGCTGGTAAAGCAATTGGCTGGTAGATCTCCAGAGAAAAGGTGAGGTGAGGGAGCTTAGATTAAAAGCTAGAACATGTCCGTCAAGATAAAGAGTAGTATATCTTCTCTAGCTGGGACAGGTTGTACTAAGTTTTAGTTTTACGGTGCAAAGTATAAAGATTGGCAGAGAAGAAATCATATCCATCCTGTTATGTTTTGCATACTTTAAAAATCTATTACTCTTTGCATATTTTATTTCTTTTGGTTTTTGAAGATTTTGGGGATTTTGTTACATGAAGAATTGAATTTATATATATATTATATTATATTTTAATGTTTCTAGATTTAGCATTTCAATAAGTAATTTTTATTTTCATTATGTTTTTGTTGTTACCCTGGTGCCAGTTTTTTTTTATCTGGGTGCCGCCATTTTCAGGTCCATCGCCTACATGGTCAATCACTAGCGATACAACCTTGGACGTTGTTCAACAACCCATTACTCAAGCAGAAGTATAAAAGCCTACATCAAACTGACTGCAACATCAAAAGATAATGGATATTATGAAAGAAATATTTATGCATCAAATTAGTTTGTACTGAAGAAATCCAACTATATCTTCAGAGCAACTGAACAATCAGAAACCACTATGTCACTTGCAGCAAGATTTAATAATAATGAAAACCTGTTGGGGGCTCTGTGACCAACACTTGTTTAACCCACTCGCTAAAAATCCTAGACTAGTGTTCAGTGATCAGTAATATATTTATAAAACATCGTAGCGTAGAAGTATGTGTGTCTGTCTGGCCCGAAAGTGAAAGGTGGAGTTGGGGTAAGGGCTTTGCCTCCAAGGAAACAGAAAACTCGCTTAGCCGCTAATGACACAAGTGGGGCCAGCACGTCGGCAAAATGAAACCCAGGAGACAGATGCCCAGAGTAGTTCCTTTCAATTACCTGACATCTCTACATTTCAATTTTTTTATGCCGATTTCAGTAGTTTCTAGGACCCTGGACTATTTACAGCACAGGCTTATACAGCTAGTATATTTATTAAAGAGTATTAATGACTACAAAAAAACATAAACCTCCAAAAAAGCTAATGGAAAATAAAGCACAACTTTGATAAATTAGATTGCACAATGAAATTCCAGTCATTAACCTGATTCAACAGATGCTCATTCCATATTTAAAATATTACAGTCCTGGAAGAGGGTGATGGTAGCAGGAAGATATCTCCACCAAGCCACCAAAAATCCACAAAAAACATGCTTGGGAGTTCCAGTCTAATACAAAAGAATTGATTCCTCTTCAGAGATTCATTTCTCTTATATATCAGGGCTAAACTTCCAACTCCCTGCAGATAGCTTCTTCATTTGTTCACTATTTCACCAGGCTTATGGCCTGGGGCTCCCTGCTTCTCCTCCAGATGTTCATCTCTCTCTCTCACTCTCTCTCCCTCGTTTTACCTTTCCAGGTTAAAGCCTCTTTTGGCAAATGTCTTTTCCGTGTGCTGTCCCACCCTTATGCAGATACTGTAGATCCTTATTTTTACCAATGAGAGGCAAATTCTCAACAACCCATCTTATAAGTTACAGGAGTTCAGAATGTACAAAAGGTTGATAACACATGTGGTACTTGCTACAACTTTATATAGAAATCTCGGCATCTGATCTTCTGCTTTGTTTTGAATTAGCTGCTGGAGAATTATGACTTCCTGGTTCTGACTTTTGTATTTTAGATTTTGATTACATTTGTCTCCTGGTCACTTTTAAAATATCAGTAACTTTTTGGCCTACCATTTACTTTCTTTATGTCAGAATAACTAAAGGACATTAAGTGGCAGCACACTATACCAAACTGAGAGAATGAACACCGGTTGTCCTTTCCCATTAACTGGACAGGCTTTAAGAGTGGGAAGTTCTAGATTGCTGTCTTTGTACTTAAAGGGGATTGTTGCTGTGCCGCAAGAAATTCTATTAAGTGATTGGTTAAGAAGTGGCCATGGGTAGGTCTTAAAACTTCTGCACGTGAGGGAGATACATGATGTTGGAATTGAAGTAAAGGCTCTGTGGCAAGAAAAAGTGTAGCCAGCATCACAAGAGAGACATTAGGTGAGCATCCTAGAGTGTTGTTCCACTACCTACAAGAAGTGTAAGGCAGAGTTGGAAAAAATAGTCACAGGGATCAAGGATCTTTTATTGTCATTCCAGCATCCATATGCAGAAGAAAAATTCAGTACTTGGGTCATGGTAATTAAACAGTATCTATAACCTCATTAAAAAAAAACTTACCCCGTAAGTAGTCCTTTAACCCCTAAAGCTTTGTGATAAAGGTATCACAGATAAACACAATAAGATAGAACAAAATAACATTTATACATAAGTAAAGTAAGATCACCATAGCTGAAAGAAATATTATTCCATTATGTTCTGAAATTAGCAGCAAGTAAAAAAGGTAGCAGTAAATAGTTTAGTACATGAGATTACTGAAACAAGCTACACAATGTAGCCTAAGTCACATAGAGTTCACACTCAGATTTAGTGATGTTGTATTCATTACTCTGATAGCATTCAAAAAGAAGCTGCTCCTCAACCTGGTAGCGCTAGCCTGTAAGTTGGGCAATCTCCTACCTGATGGGAGGGGGGCAAACAGTCTATATGCAGGATGAGTGACATCTTCCATAGGAGGCTTTACTTTTGTACCTGCTGGTGTAAATGTCCTTGATAGTGGGTAGACTGCTGCCGATGATCTGCTGTGCAGAATTAACCACCTGTTACAGTGCTCTCCTGTCTGTGGCTGAGCAGTCGCTGCACCACACCATAATATAAAACGTGAGGATGCTCACTGCCACTCACTTGTAAAAGGAGGTCAGAATACAGGGTGACACACCTGTTGACTTCAGACTCCTCAAGAAGTAGAGGTATTGGTGGACTTTCTTTGCCAGACTGGCTGTATTGTAGCTCCAATTCATAATATGCATCCCTGGGTATTTGAAGCAGGTGACAATTTCATCCTTTTCTCCATCGATGTAAAGTATGAGAGGAGGGAAAGTATCAGTCCTTCAAAAGTCCACAATTATTTTCTTGTTTTTTTGACATTGATGCTAAGGTTGTTATTATAATACCAAGCCTCCAGTTTAGCCGCTTCCATCCTGTATGCAGAATCATCTTTATGAGTGACAAGTCCTATCACTACTGCGTGATCTGCAAATTTCACTATGTGATTGTTTGGATAGGGAGATATGCAGTTATAGGTCAACAGAGTATACAGTAGGGGATCAAAATAAACTCCTGAGGTGAGCTGGTGTTGAGAATGATCCAATTGCAAAGTACTGAATTAATCCAAGTAGTGACAGTTTGTTCACCAGTGTTTGGGGGATGATGGTGCTTAAGGCAGAGCTAAAATCCAAGAAGAGTAATCTGACGAAAGAGTCCTGCTTCTCCAGAGGCCCCATGTATAAACGGTGCGTATGCACAAAAATGTCGCTTACACCTGTTTCCACACTCACTTTGAGATGTATAAAAACTAAACTTGGTGTAAAGCCACACACATTCTCATACCAGCCCTACCTTGTGCATACGCAAGTTTCCACTCGGTTTTGCAAACTGGCGGCACCCAGCGTCGAAGCAGTGCTACTATTCCTGTGTGGTTTCCCATTCTTTTTTAGATTCACATCCAAGACATGGCATTATCAAATACACTGAAATTAACCACGTATTGTTTATAAATTTAAGGCATCAAATTGTAATCAACCTGTAACAATGTAATGGTCCACAGAATGGCCAAACTATTCCAAATACCATAACTTACTATCAGAGTATTTTAACCCACTGTATCTGACTGTGAAAACACAGCTGTACAGCAGCTGTACGTCGGATTGTATCAAAAACATAGAGGATTATTGAGATACAGCTTCTAGCCCTGGAGAACAATTATAACACACGCTGCCTCAGCCATGCGCACAGTCTTTTTGAACTTATCCCTATTGGCAAATGTTTCAGAGCCTTTCCTGTAGGGAACTCTCGGTTCATAAACAGTTTCATCCCAAGAGCAATAAACACATTCAGTCCATCAAGTGCTTCTGGTAGAACTGTTTGTACTTAAAAATAGATTTATCTCACTGTAAACTTGCACGACAGTTGTAATATTGCACAACCTGAGCCACTTTATGAACCATTTTCACTATGTGCACTAAATGTAAATGTATGTGTAAATGTATATTGTACTTACACTTTCATATTGTATATTTTTCATTTTTTTTTATCAGTCAGTCAGTCATTGTCCAACCTGCTATATCCTAACGAGAGCCATATCCCAGCCAGCATAGGGTGCAAGGCAGGAACAAACCCTGGGCAGGACGCCCACCCACTGCAGGGCACACACATACACACCCACACACCAAGGACACACTAGGATCGCCAATGCACCTAACCTGCATGTCTTTGGACTGTGGGAGAAAACCGGAGCACCCGGAGGAAACCCAAGCAGACACAGGGAGAACATGGAAACTTACTGTGAGGCAGCAGCACTACCACTGCGCCACTGTGTGGCCCGCGTTTTTTATCATATTATTATTATTATTGTACCATACAATAACAATAAAGGAATTCAATTGAATTCAATAAAAGAGAGCGGGTATTTACAGGTGAAGACGACTGGCTTCTAAGTTGATTTTGATTTTGAAGAATTATATTATTGGAGCTTTTGATTATCATTTATAAGATGTACATGATATTATACAGATAAATTTTTAATTTCATTTAAATAATGTATCCATCCATTAACCAACCTGCTATATGCTAACCACAGGGTCACGGGGGTCTGCTGGAGCCAATCCCAGCCAACACAGGGAGCAAAGCAGAAAACAAACCAGCCGACCACAGTAAATAATGTATACTCTTAATAATTAAACGTGTAGGCACAGTGGTGATGAGTCCAGGAATTGTTCCTGCTTCCTGCAAGATGCTTGCTGGGATTGGATGAATAGATAGATGAAATAATTAAACATATACTATGAAGATATTTCAGTGTTCCTTAAAAGTTGTGAAGAATCAGAATTCTAAGCTTACAGATGGCTTGACGTTTGTTACAGAGCTTATTGTGTGGTGATTGGTTACGTGGAGAAAGAAAAGGAAGGACAGGAATTGGGGATTGGTACGTTTGACAGAGACAGTACTGCTGCAATAAATTATTTTATTGAGGGTCACCCACATCCCAGCAAGCATCTTGCGGAAGGCAGGAACAATCTCTGGACTACATCTCTGGACTCTGCGCTACAGTGCTCCCATGTTTAATACATGCTTTAATTAATCTCATCATAAAAATAGCAAGTATTTAAATTGTTCAAAGAGCAGTAATATCATGAATTTAGTGTATTCTGTGTCTTTTTAGTGTAAGAGAAATCCTGTTTAAGAAGCACATAGTGATTCACACACCTAGAGCACATAGAAGAACACATAAAATATGAAACATTTAATATGCCACTTTATTTATAACTAGCAAAATACCCGTGCTTCTCAGAGCGCTTTTTCAGGACTGTGTATTTCAACAATAATGTTTTAAAAATGCAAATAACTTTACAGATCTTCATTGTAAAGGGTTTAAACAATGTTTTCCATGCATGTTCAATTAACCATAATCAATTAATTAACATGCACCTGTGGAATGGTCATTAAGACCTTAACAGCTTACAGAAAGTAGGCATTTAAGGTCACAGTTCTAAAAACGCAGGACACTAAAGAGACTTGTCTACCGACTGTGAAAAACACCCAAAGAAAGATGCCCAGGGTTCCTGCTCATCTGCGTGAACGTGCATTAGGCATGCTGCAGGGAGGCATGAGGACTGCTGATGTGGCTGGGGCAATAAATTGCCATATCCTCACTGTGAGACGCCTAAGACAGCACTACAGGGACACAGGAAGGACAGCTGATCATCCTCGCAGTGGAAGAGACAGGATCTCAATCCCATTGAGCACGTCTGAGACCTGTTGGATCACAGGGTGAGGGTTAGGGCCATTCCCCCCAGAAATGTCCAGGAACTTGCAGGTGCCTTGGTGGAAGAATGGGGTAACATCTCACAGCAAGAACTGACAAATCTGGTCCAGTCCATGAGGAGGAGATGCACTGCAGTACTTCAAGCAGCTGGTGGCCACACCAGATACTGACTGGTACTTTTGATTTTGAGCCTCCCTTCATTCAGGGACACATTGTGAAACTTTTTTAGTTTATGTCTTATGGTGTTGACTCTTTTACTGTTCATACAAATATTTACACATTACGTTTACTGAAAGTAAAAACAGTTGAAAGTCAGAGGACGTTTCTTTTTTTGCTGAGTACTGTTGCTGTGGGTGCCAGAATCCATGAAGGAAGAAAAATGAAAAACATTATTTGTACAAAATCTTAATTTATTTATCCATTCCTAAATAATTAAATGGGCAGGCTATTTCATATCAGTGCAATACGCTGCTTGTTAAAACGGATGACTCCCGCTCTTACGTGCAAGTCTGCCTGGATATTATGAACTATCGTATCTGTTCAAGTTCTATTTAAATTTTAAATAGAAGGAATTTTTATTTAGTCGACAGAATATTATTCCGGAATAAATCAACTCAAACCTTAAATAACTTATAATATTTTGCTCTCCATAAAAATATATCCTGTCTAAATTATACAAGTTAGAAATAAAGTAAACGTTAAAAGAACAAACATTCAAATTTCTTTACTCTTATGTAATTTTATATAAAAAATAAACTTAAATTTTAAATATCCCAAAAGATTTTGCTCTCCATAAAAATATATCCTGTCAAAATTATACAAATTCAAATATGAACATGGTGCATAACAAAACCTGGAAATATAAATAAAATTTGTTCTTTTCAGCAATAACAAATCAAATCATTCAGTTGTCTTTGCTCTTATGTCATTTTATCAGAGCTGGACGCCTGGCATCTTTTTTTGGCAACAAGTTCGTTTATGTTTGGTGTGAGGTTCTGTGTTGTGGAGATTCTCAGGATGGACTGCAGGTGCTCATCAGTGAGGCGACTCCTGTGTGCTGTTTTGTTAGTCTTCATGACTGAGAAGAGCTTCTCACACAGATATGTGCTACCAAACATGCCCAAGGTTCGAGCTGCATGTAGACGGAGCTGGAGCATTTGTGCAGGAATGGAGTGAATAAACTGTGCGGGCCGTGCAGTATCGTACTTTGCCTTCAGTGTGCCATTACACTGCAGCTCAATCACCTCCATCTGAATCTGCACAGGTGCAGTTTCCACATCGACGGCAAATGGGTTGCGAAACAACTCAAAATTCTTTTTGTTCTTCAAAGTCACCAAAGCGCGCGAACTCAGTGCGCAGTGCGCCAGTTTATCAGCAAAGTGCGATTTGGGAACACCGCAGCCGACTTGGTTCAACATTACTTGGCAACAGGGAAAGTGGGGCAAGTTGCACTGGTGCATTTGTGTCTCCCATAAAAGTAGCTTCACTTGAAATCACTTTGTGATTTTGCACGGGTAAAAACGTCTGCTGAAGTGTCAGATTCTTCTTTAACTCTTCTGCTTTCTGTATCTTGTGCATTGCATTCAGGTCTTTCAGGTTATCTTGATGTTTTGTCTCATAGTGCCGTTTTAGATTAAATTCTGTAATTACAGCCACATTAGCTCCACAAATGAGACACACAGGTTTACCGGCAATGTCAGTAAACATATACTCAGCCTCCCATCGGTTTTTAAAGGCTCTATGCTCAGAATCACCTTTTCTCTTTGGTATCGTGTGGTCTAGCTTCGCAATAACTTGCAGCATCATTAAGCTAGACTTGATTAACTCGGTAAGTGTTCGGCAAGGCAGCTGAAGCACTGCATTATGGGAGCTGTAGTTTATTGTGTTACCAGCGCTTCATATCCCCGGGCCATTAATAACAATAATACAGTATATAAAATGATCTCGGGCCAGATTTAATTACACGCCGGGCCGGATGTGGCCCGTGGGCCTTGAGTTTGACACATATGGACTAAATAGAACTTGAAAAGATATATTTTTCAATGTGATCGCAATTCAGATCGAGTTGACGCAAGACTACAGTACATCGAGCCCACGTGCTATTGTGGTTTTGCCTGCATGCCTCAATAAGTTACCCTTCCCTCGCTCTTACTTTTTTATTGTTCATCTAATGAATACACTGAGTATGGCTTTACCAAAACAATCATTGATTGCGATAAAGTCTCCATTATTCATAAAGCTTCAATTGGTGATCTGTCTTTCTGCGTTAACTGCATATTTTTTCATACGTCCCAAACTAAGGGGATGCGAGGCTAAAATGAATCGTGAAGCGCACGTACATACTCAGTGCATCCCCTCTCGAATTGAACATCGGACGCCGGCGCTAGAGGCGAAGCCTCTACTATTGCGCCACAGCGTGTGGTTTGTCTATTTGAACGTAGCAGTGTAATTCGGTTTTTGTTCAGCACTCTTTGGAACTGTTGCTTTTTGTCTGCGCACTGCTCGCTTCTAATTGTTTCGCTGCCTTCTTAATTATATAATGCATGTTTTCTTAAGCGCTCTTTGGAGCTCTTCCTGGTTTTCTACGCACTGCATAATTACGGGAGGCGTGATGATGTCACACCTAAACTCCGCCCCCACAGCTTTCGAGCTCAACTCCATTACAGTAAATGGAGAAAAATAGCTTCTAGTTATGACCATTATGCGTAGAATTTCTAAATGAAACCTGCCCAACTTTTATAAGGAAGCTGTAAGGAATGAGCCTGCCAAATTTCAGCCTTCTACCTACATGGCAAGTTGGAGAATTAGTGATGAGTCAGTCAGTCAGTCAGTCAGTGAGTGAGGGCTTTGCCTTTTATTAGTATAGATTGGATGTGAGAAACTAGTACATTAAACATTTATTTTAAGGTGAAGTTTATGACAATCTACTAAATTACGAGATTAAAGTGGACATTTCAACCTTTTTTTTTCCACTGTTATTTGTTTTCTTTTCTCTGTACTCTAATACACTTCGTTATGAGACACAGATTGTGATCTACGACTCGCCTTTTTAGGGTGACTTTGATATCTGACCATTTCTTTTGTATTTCGGGCACTATGCGACTTTCTGAACTTGAACTTCCGAGTATCTCTGCCACTCTGTATCACTTGATCAGCTTCCTTTTGTTGTTTATTCCTCTGCTTAAGTCAACAAATAGTAGGTTTTTCCTTGTTTCCACTTCACATTTGCTGAATTTCTGTTGTTTCAGATACTTTTGCTATTGCTGTTTAACCAAACACTAAACAGGGAAAATGATAACTATACTGATTTGCATTATGGGAAGAGTCGGGATGGGACAGCAGGCATGTGCACGTGCATTACTTTTCACACTGACCAGGATTTATGGAGTTGAAATGTGTGGAAGTTGGCTTACGTGTGGTTTTGTGCATCTGAGATTTTTTGTGCCTAATCATGTTTCCACTTTTATCAGTACGCCATGTTTTAGTGTGAGTTCTATGCATGGGGTTATGCAAGAGGTACCAGGTGGATGAGAGCCAGATGAATCACAGAAGAGATGGCGTCGGCTATGGAGCAGGAGAATGAGGAGAATGAGATGAGGTAGAAAAAAAAGTTAAAATGGGCTATGGTCAATACCAGAAAGGCAACAATTACCAAAATACTAAGGTCCGATATGTAGCCAAAATTAAAGTCAATAAACCATGCAAATTCTTGAGTTGATAATAAGATTTTATTGCTGGCTAAACATAATAAAGTTTTGATTTTAGAACAAAGGAAGTTGGGTGCAGGTGATAGTGCACCTTCGTCTTATACAGCAGCATTTTGGTAATATCAAAAGAAGTGAGGACCATAGACATATGAAATAAGTTAACAAGTATATGCAGTAGGACATCAGAGACCTTCAAACCTTGAGTTGGTATTTTGGAGAAATTCAGTGGATAGAATTGGTGAGCTTTGTTGGGCTGGAGTATATATATATACACACACACAGTTAGGTCTATAAATATTTGGACAGAGATATCTTTTTTCTAATTTTGGTTCTGTGCATTACCACAATGAATTTTAAATGAAACAACTCAGATGCAGTTGAAGTGCAGACTTTCAGCTTTAATTCAGTGGGGTGAACAAAACGATTGCATAAACATGTAAGGCAACTAAAGCATTTTTTTAAAACAATCCCTTCATTTCAGGGGCTCAAAAGTAATTGGACAAATTAAATAACTGGAAATAAAACGTTCATTTCTAATACTTGGTTGAAAACCCTTTGCTGGCAATGACAGCCTGAAGTCTTGAACTCATGGACATCACCAGATGCTGGGTTTCCTCCTTTTTAATGCTCTGCCAGGCCTTTACTGCAGCGGCTTTCAGTTGCTGTTTGTTTGTGGGCCTTTCTGTCTGAAGTTTAGTCTTCAACAAGTGAAATGCATGCTCATTTGGGTTAAGATCAGGTGAATGACTTGACCATTTATTGATCTGAATTTTCCACTTCTTTGCTTTAATAAACTCTTGGGTTGCTTTGGCTGTGTGTTTTGGGTCATTGTTAATCTGTATCATTAAAAGCCGCCCAATCAATTTGACTGCATTTAGCTGGATTTGAGCAGACAGTATGTCTCTAAACACCTCAGAATTCATTTGGCTGCTTCTGTCCTGTGTCACATCATCAATAAACACTAGTGTCCCAGTGCCACTGGCAGCCATGCACGCCCAAGCCATCACACTGCCTACACCGTGTTTTACAGATGATGTGGTATGCTTTAGATAATGAGCTGTTCCACGCCTTCTCCGTACTTTTTTCTTGCCATCATTCTGGTAGAGGTTGATCTTGGTTTCATCTGTCCAAATAATTTTTTTCCAGAACTGTGCTGGCTTTTTTAGATGTTCTTTAGCAAAGTCCAATCTAGCCTTTCTATTCTTGAGGCTTATGAGTGTTTTGCACCTTGCAGTGCACTCTCTGTATTTACTTTCATGCAGTCTTCTCTTTATAGTAGACTTGGATATCGATATGCCTACCCCCTGGAGAGTGTTGTTCACTTGGTTGGCTGTTGTGAAGGGGTTTCTCTTTACCATGGAAATGATTCTGCAATCATCCACCACTGTTGTCTTCCCTGGACGTCCAGGTCTTTTTGCATTGCTGAGTTCACCAGTGCTTGCTTTCTTTCTCAGGATGTACCAAACTGTAGATTATGCCACTCGTATAATTGTAGCAATTTCTCAGATGGGTTTTTTTCTGTTTTCGCAGCTTAAGGACAGCTTCTTTCACCTGCATGGTGAGCTCTTTTGACCGCATGTTGTCTGTTCACAGCAAAATCTTCCACATGCAAGCACCACACTTCAAATAAACTCCAGGCCTTTTATCTTCTTAATTGATAATGACATAACGACGGATTTACCCACACCTGCCCATGAAATAGCCTTTCAGTCAATTGTCCAATTACTTCTGAGCCCCTGAAATGAAGGGATTGTGTTAAAAAAATGCTTTAGTTGCTTCACATTTGTATGCAATTATTTTTTTCACCCCACTGAATTAAAGCTGAAAGTCTGCACTTCAACTGCATCTGAGTTGTTTCATTTAAAATTCATTGTGGTAATGCACAGAACCAAAAAGAAAAAAGTTGTCTCTGTCCGAATATTTATGGACCTAACTGTATATATATATATATATATATATATATATATATATATATATATATATATATATATATATATATATATATATATATATATATATAGTGATATATGGCCGGCCGTTCATCCCAGCCAATACCACCACGCCGCCAGGTGGAGCCCTCCCTGCAGCATGGAGGTGCCCCGAAGGCAGCAGGCCATCATGGACATTGGAGTCTTTATTCACAGCCCTGCTGGATACCATGTTGGGCTGCTAGGAGACGCTGCAGGGAGGAACAGCGATTATTTGCGCTACACCCCGGAAGTACATCCGAGTCACATGGACAAGAGGAATGACGTACTTCTGGTGTGAAGAAAAAGGACTTTGTATCTGAAGTGTTCCTAGTAACATGGACAGAGAGAGCGAAACACTTCCAGGTCGAGGACTATAAAAGAGACTGCAAAACACCAGAGTGTCGAGCTGAGCTGGGCGGTAGGGTGGCAACGCATCTGGGAGTGGTGGATTGAGTATTGATTGTGTATTGTGTTAATTTAATGAGTATTGTGGAGAGGAGGGTGCTTTGGGCACTGTGCAGTTTGAATAAAATTTGCTAAAGAACTTTTATCTGGTGTCTGGCATCTTGGACAAAGGTGCAAGGGAGCGATAGCACTCCCAATCTGTTACTATATATATATATACAGTGGTGTGAAAAACTATTTGCCCCCTTCCTGATTTCTTATTCTTTTGCATGTTTGTCACACAAAATGTTTCTGATCATCAAACACATTTAACCATTAGTCAAATATAACACAAGTAAACACAAAATGTAGTTTTTAAATGATGGTTTTTATTATTTAGGGAGAAAAAAAATCCAAACCTACATGGCCCTGTGTGAAAAAGCAATTGCCCCCTTGTTAAAAATAACCTAACTGTGGTGTATCACACCTGAGTTCAATTTCCGTAGCCACCCCCAGGCCTGATTACTGCCACACCTGTTTCAATCAAGAAATCACTTAAATAGGAGCTGCCTGACACAGAGAAGTAGACCAAAAGCACCTCAAAAGCTAGACATCATGCCAAGATCCAAAGAAATTCAGGAACAAATGAGAACAGAAGTAATTGAGATCTATCAGTCTGGTAAAGGTTATAAAGCCATTTCTAAAGCTTTGGGACTCCAGCCAACCACAGTGAGAGCCATTATCCACAAATGGCAAAAACATGAAACAGTGGTGAACCTTCCCAGGAGTGGCCGGCCGACCAAAATTACCCCAAGAGCGCAGAGACGACTCATCCGAGAGGTCACAAAAGACCCCAGGACAACGTCTAAAGAACTGCAGGCCTCACTTGCCTCAATTAAGGTCAGTGTTCACGACTCCACCATAAGAAAGAGACTGGGCAAAAACGGCCTGCATGGCAGATTTCCAAGACGCAAACCACTGTTAAGCAAAAAGAACATTAGGGCTCGTCTAAATTTTGCTAAGAAACATCTTAATGATTGCCAAGACTTTTGGGAAAATACCTTGTGGACTGATGAGACAAAAGTTGAACTTTTTGGAGGGCAAATGTCCCGTTACATCTGGCGTAAAAGGAACACAGCATTTCAGAAAAAGAACATCATACCAACAGTAAAATATGGTGGTGGTAGTGTGATGGTCTGGGGTTGTTTTGCTGCTTCAGGACCTGGAAGGCTTGCTGTGAAAGATGGAACCATGAATTCTACGGTCTACCAAAAAATCCTGAAGGAGAATGTCTCGGCCATCTGTTCGTCAACTCAAGCTGAAGCGATCTTGGGTGCTGCAACAGGACAATGACCCAAAACACACCAGCAAATCCACCTCTGAATGGCTGAAGAAAAACAAAATGAAGACTTTGGAGTGGCCTAGTCAAAGTCCTGACCTGAATCCAATTGAGATGCTATGGCATGACCTTAAAAAGGTGGTTCATGCTTGAAAACCCTCAAATAAAGCTGAATTACAACAATTCTGCAAAGATGAGTGGGCCAAAATTCCTCCAGAGCGCTGTAAAAGACTCATTGCAAGTTATCGCAAACGCTTGATTGCAGTTATTGCTGCTAAGGGTGGCCCAACCAGTTATTAGGTTCAGGAGGCAATTACATTTTCACACAGGGCCATGCATGTAAGTTTGGATTTTTTTTCTCCCTAAATAATAAAAACCATCATTTAAAAACTGCATTTTGTGTTTACTTGTGTTATATTTGACTAATGGTTAAATGTGTTTGATGATCAGAAACATTTTGTGTGACAAACATGCAAAAGAATAAGAAATCAGGAAGGGGGCAAATAGTTTTTCACACCACTGTATGTATATATATACATAATATATATAATACTTCTGGAAAAAGTGTAAAATAAATAAATACTGTGCATTATATACAGTATGTATTTATTTTACACTTTTTTTCCAGAAGTGTGTCCTTGACCAAGAAAAAAACAGAATCATAAGGAAAATATTAGGCTTCTCATAATAGTTATGAAAGACATATAGAGAACTATGCACTGCTTCTTCAGAGTGACAGTTGCCTACAGAGATAATTCTATTCTGTGAACTGAAGAACTATTTTTTGAGATTTTGCTGCCTGAAGGACTCACAGTTCTTGACAATCTTTTTCTTTTTTTTTCTTCTTATATGACCTTTCTGTCAATTCATAGCCCCCTGGACATTGGTCTGCTTAAACTTATTAAGTACAAAGACACTAATTTGCTTACAGAAATGTAAATTTCCCTGTGCAAATAACTGCTAGTGTAAAATTGTACAGTATTGAATTTGCTTTGTAAAGTATTCTGTTAAAATTTAGTTTTTAGCAAGTTTTTTTACAAATAATTTTATTATCAACATGTCTGTCTTTTTGTTTATGTAAAGTTCCCAGAACCAATTAAATAAATATTAGTTAAACTTTTTGTGCTGGACACAGGGGTTAGGGATTATTGGTTTCTTGAAGTAAATTTAGTTCCTAAAGTGGTCAGGAAATTCAAAATTATCTTATCCAATTCATCTTCTGATTATTGATGTGATTGTGGAAGTCTATCAAAAAAATCTAGTGTTTCAAGCCATTCCATTGGCACGTCCAGCTATTCTTTCTTTCTTTCTTTCTTTCTTTCTTGCATGTATCTTGCTTCAATATGTACACAGAGAACACTTCATCAGCTGGATGAAGGAGGATACTATAAAAACAAGAGACCATCAGAGGTTGGTCTTCTTTTCAGGACTGAGAACAGCGCTCTTAGAAGCACAATATATCTGAAGATCTTTTGATTTCTCTATTGGCCTAAGTCATAATTTTGCGCCCTGGAGTGCCATTTAATTTGAACCATTTTCTACCCAATAAAAGGGGTGACCTTGATGGTACCCCAACTCTTTGGGCTGACTCTCTGTGGTGCAGTTTACAATGGGTCATAGGAAGTCAGACTATAACAGTAACTTTCAAATTGTTACTGGCAGTTTTGTATGAACTACTGTTTGAAAAGGTGGTATTGATTAAGTCATTTAATGTGTTTTTTATTATATGTTTTGCTACTGTTTAATGAGAAAATCAAGATATCTGGATTAGGGCCAAAGGGTCAATTGTATTTAGCATACAAGATGTCTGTTGCGGGTTTGTCCTCACTGCTCATAAATTGGTAAATTCCTTGTACCACAGAAACAGCCTACAGTTTAGTTCACAAGACTTAGTGCTTACCATTGTGCAAGTAAAGGGCCCAGTTGAGAGGACCTGGTATTTTCCTTTTTTAATATCAGGTTGAATACTTGAATTTCACTTTGTAAAGAGATATCAATCTTTATTCTTAAATTACAAGTTTTATCAAAAGGCAAGTTATTGATTAGAACATAAACGTTTTGATAAAAATAGTTGATCAGTCCATCTTAACATTTTACTTCAGTTACTGCATTAATGGTTATTTCTGTGAAAAATTCTGTAACATTTGTACAAAGTCTACCTTTAGCCAGCACTCACCTGTGCCCTTACATTGTTGTTTTAATGAAAATGACTGAATCTATCCTACTAAATCCCTTCATAATTTTAAACACCTTTATCATGTCACTTCTTAAGCTCTGTTTGCCTAATTAACAGTATTGAATTGCTTATTGCATCTCGTAGGAAATGAACAAATAAAGGAGAGGCCTCTTTTGCAAGTACACCAAGAAAACAATGCAAATTTATTCAGGTTAAACAAATGCATAATGCAATGTGCATAACCAAGTTTCGTATCTACAGAATTCAGGAACAAGGAATTAAAAATGTCCAATATAAGCAATTGTTTTGATGAATTAAAGATTCTAAGCTTCTGTATTTTTGTTGAAACTATTTAAACTTAAAAATGTGAAGAAAATGGTCCCTTCATCTGTCTGAGGAGAATCTAAATCATTTCTTTTTCCTTTTTTTTCTTTTCAGATTTCTCTGGCATCATTACCTGCAGTTTCAAGGTACCAGAAATTAAAAACACTTCAAAAAAGATAAATTAAATCAAGATGGTAATACTTATTGAACATGGAAATCCATATAACATTCTCTGTCGATACATTTCATACATCACAAATGGTACAGCACATTGACTTTTTTCTATGACTCCTTTGGGCTCACTTATTCACTGCCCAGCTCATGCTGATGACTACACTGTGGACCCCAGTTTCCTAAGGCATTTATATATGTTTTAATCAAATACCCTGTCTGGTTATACATTTTCTAGTTGCTAGGAAACCAGGCAGAGAATGAAAGCTTTTAGAAGCATATGTTTGTATGACTAGTACAAACATGAGAAATTAGAGTTTCATAAAAACGATTTTTGGGATGAACATTTGACTTAAGCCCTTAAATATGATATAGGTGGAAAGAGTATCACATTTCCACCTCCACTACTAACCTTCTGCTCATTTTAGTCCTTCCATTAGAACTTGTCCTCAATGAAGAGCATGGTTTTAGCAACCAATGATACACTGACAGCTGGAAGCACATCAGTTGTGAATTTGTATGCTTCTTGACATTATTATAGATTTACTCTTGTGAGGAAATATTTTATGGAAAACACTTGAAGGGCCAGTGTCTTTCATCTGGAGGTTTAACCAAATATCTGTTCATTCTTCAGTGATCCAGCAGTATAACCAGTTAACTAACTAAACGGTAGGCCCTTAGCCTCTTATTATGCCATATATAATATTAGCTGTCCCCCGTGGCTCTGCCCGTGTAGTAGTGAAACAGGACAAACTTTAAAAATCAATTAAAAAAATGTAATAATTTGCATTGAGAAGAATTTATATTGATAGCTTTCTTATCCGAGGGCCTCCTGATATACAATATTTTTGGTTTTGCTATCAGGGGTGAGAATTTAGCTGTGATCTCTTTGCCAAAACTGTAAAAATTTTGCAAGGTATCTCTGGCAAAGTGAAAGGTAGGTACGCTTCAATGTCAAACATTGCCACTGTATCTGATCATGTTCAGCTCTGATGGGAGAGCATTGGCCGTAAGTCTGCATCCCTACTACTTTTCCAGAGAGTTTGGACACATCATTGTTGTTATTGTTTACATCTCTCCTTGGGCGGACGTGGAGATAGCGGGTGACATCATCCACTCCGCTGTTTCTAAACTACAAACATAGCACCCCAAGGTGCTTTTGCTAATCTCTGGAGATTTTAACCATGTGACGCTGGACAAAACATTACCAGCCTT
Source organism: Polypterus senegalus (assembly GCF_016835505.1). Classification (NCBI taxonomy): domain Eukaryota; kingdom Metazoa; phylum Chordata; class Cladistia; order Polypteriformes; family Polypteridae; genus Polypterus; species Polypterus senegalus. The sequence goes on from NC_053160.1 coordinate 86,726,991, forward strand.
CTCCCAGTATGTGGATTGTAACACCGGGGGAAATAGGACTATCAACCTACTGTATGCAAACGTTAAAGACACATACAGTGCCATCCCGCTGCCTGCGCTTGGGAAAGCAGATCATAACCTGATTCTACTTCAGCCTCACTACAAACCAAGAGTGAAGGAGCTACCTACAACCACACGCTCATTCAGGAAGTGGTCCCCTGAGGCAGAGCAGGTTCTGAGAGACTGCTTTGGAACTACAGACTGGGATATAATGTTGGGGTTACATAGTGAGAACATTGAAGAGGCTGTTGACTGCACAACTGATTACATCAACTTCTGTATGGACATTGTAGTTCCAATAAGAACAGTACGCTGCTATGCTAACAAGAAGCCATGGATTACAAGTGACATTAAGGGACTTTTGAACCAGAAGAAAAGGGCTTTTAAAGGCGGTGATTAGTATGAGCTCAATCACGTGCAGAAGGAACTCCGAGTCCAGCTCAGGGAGGTGAAGGAGCAGTACCGGAGAAAGCTGGAGCAGAAGTTGCAGAATAACAGCATGAAGGAAGTGTTGGATGGGATGAAGATCATCACTGGCTGCAGCTCAAAGCGGGGTGCCACCATCGAGAGAGACATGGAGAGAGCAAACCTGATGAACACTTCTTTAACAGGTTTGACCACCCTAAGCCACTCTCACCTCAGAGTACTGCATTCTCCACCCATCCTTCTGCTGATGCCAGAATAGGAGTGAGTTTCCCTCCACCCACAATTACAGCAGCCCAGGTAAGCAGAGAGCTGAGGAGACTTTTGCCAGCAAAGCAGTAGGTCCAGATGGAGTATTGCCACTACTGTTGAAGGCCTGGGGAGTCCTCTATAGCACATCTTCATCCTGAGCCTGGAACAGGGGAGAGTCCCAAGGCTTTGGAAAACATCTTGCATGACCCCAGTCCTAAAGGTATCATGTCCTGGTGAGCTGAATGACTTCCGGCCTGTCGCCCTGACGTCACATGTAATGAAGACCATAGAGCAGCTGCTACTTCACCACCTGAGACCACAGGTCAGCCACGCCCTTGACCCTCTGCAGTTCGCATACCAGGAGAAGGTGGATGCCTTCATCTACATGCTACACCGATCCCTCTCCCACTTGGACAGAGGCAGTGGTGCAGTAGGAATTATGTTTCTGGACTTCTCTAGCCCCTTCAACACCATCCAACCTCTGCTCCTTAGGGACAAGCTGACAGAGATGGGAGTAGATTCATACCTGGTGGAATGGATCGTGAACTATCTTACAGACAGTCCTCAGTATGTGCGTCTCGGGAACTGCAGGTCTAACATTGTGGTCAGCAGCATAGGAACGCTGCAGGGGACTGTGCTTTCTCCAGTCCTGTTCAGCCTATATACATCAGACATCAGGAGTGGGCAGGAGGAGGAGTATATGAACCTAATCAAGGACTTTGTAAAACGGTGCGACTCAAACCACATACAACTGAACACCAGCAAAAACCAAGGAGCTGGTGGTGGATTTTAGGAGGCCCAGGCCCCTCATGGACCCCATGATCATCAGAAGTGACTGTGTGCAGAGAGTGCGGACCTATAAATACCTGGGAGTGCAGGTGGATGATAAATTGGACTGAACTGCCAACACTGATGCTCTGTGCAAGAGAGGACAGAGCTGACTATACTTCCTTAGAAGGCTGGCGTTCTTCAACATCTGCAATAAGATGCTGCAGATGTTCTACCAGACGGTTGTGGCGAGTGCCTTCTTCTACACAGTGATGTGCTGGGAAGGCAGCATAAAGAAAAGGGATGCCTCACGTCTGGACAAACTGGTGAGGAAGGCAAGCTCTATTGTAGGCATGGAGCTGGACAGTTTGACATCTGTGGCAGAGTGATGTGCACTGAGCAAGCTCCTATCAATAATGGAGAATCCACTGCTCCACTGACAGACTGAGGAGATTGTTCCTCCCCCACACTATGCGACTCTTCAATTCCACCTGGGGGGAGTAAACATTAAAATTATGCAAAGTTATTGTCTGTTATACCTGCCTTGCATTCTCCACCTTGCCTTTTTTATTTTTAACTTGCTCTGCTTTTTTATTGCTCTTTAATTAATATTATTTTTATCAGTATGCTGCTGCTGGAGTATGTGAATTTTACCTTGGGGATTAATAAAGTATTTATCTATCTATCTATCTATCTATCTATCTATCTATCTATCTATCTATCTATCTATCTATCTATCTATCTATCTATCTATCTATCTATCCAATAGCCTGCCCAAGAAGTATTGAATATTGAATACAAGGAAAGATCCAACCCTAGACATGGTACTGGCCCATCACAGAGCACACACTCTCAGACCAAGACCATTCAGAGTCAACAATCAACCTTTCCTGCACATCTTTAAGTTGAGAGAGTAAAAAGGGAGCAGCTAAAAAAATAACATTGATAATTGTGATTTTAATTTAGTTACCTTAAAGCATGAAGCAGCAGAGCTATACACTACTGTACTGTCCAAGATGTCTTTAAGCATGTGTAGTTTTCTTCAGCGGAGCCTGATGCTAGCTAAGTCTTTAGATAACATACAGCTGTTTTCCACACATTAGCATAAAATTTTGAATTGGGTATGCCTCCAGATGTGTTCACTAACCTAGTTAATTGAGAAAATGTTCTCTGTACTAGTGTGGCAAACAAAGGAATCTGAATACTTAATCCTAGAAAAAGCAATCGAGACTTTCAGTCAGGCAAAATCAACCATATACTGAGCGGCTAAATTGACTGCAGCTCCTGATTTCACAGTTCAGAAAATTCACTTCTCTCTCCCTGACAGGAGTATTAATGCAGGGACCAAACCTCCTCTCATTCTATGCACTATTTTTGGAACTAACTGAACAGCATCTATAGTTTCAGGATGCACTTTTTAGTTCTTGCACAGCCTAACCTCCTCTTCAAAATGTACAGATACAGATTTATGTTTTTAGTTTATTATTTATGTTCTCTTGTTTTAACACACAGATTAATTATATAAATATTTCTTACAATAGTTTAATATATTTCCAGTAAAATATTTAACAATAATGATAATAATAATCTGAGTAGTCATGGGTGTAATGGTTACAAACTGGTTAGCATTGCCGCCTCATAGCTCTACAGACCTGGCTTTGATTTCTGGTCTGGTCACTATCTATTGCTATTTTGCCTTTTATTCTTACATAACTGGATTTTTCTCCTGTGCACTCTGGTCTCTTCTCATGTTGATAGAGTATTGTTACATCCAAAGCTAGGCCTTGCACCTAATGCTGCCAGCATAGACCACTCCTTCATAGCACAGTGTGATCAAACCTCTTTTTAATGATGGCACCTAAAAGTCATTGATTTTATTTTATGGTACACTTAGTTCATTTTCAGTTACATCCAGATCCCAATATTGCCATGATCTAATATACCAAGAGTTATAAATGGTATTGTTTCTTTAGGAACAGGTAACTATGAATTAAATAAAACAGACTAACCTAGTTTTAGGATTGTAACTTTTCAGATGTTTTGGTCTGACATGATTCACAGATCTTTTTGATATTAAGTTTAGGATATTAGGTTTCTAAACAGAAAATTCTAACTTGCATAGATAAGATTTAAAAAAAAATGTAGCAAAATTATCAGAACCTTTTTTATCAGTATGAGAATATTCTTTTTTTATTTCCATCCACAATTCCTCAAAAACCACTTCTTTATGTTAGAATTTCAAACTGTCATCATTATGTATTTCAAATAATACCCATTTCTCTGCGAGACTGAGCTTAGAATGGCTTGATTCTGATGTAACAAATGGGTTCCTCAGCCCATATTCCTATACTGTATGTATATTTGGTGTGCAAGTTTGGAAAATAATATTAAATATTTGCCCTGTACTGTTTAACCACGGAGATCCACAAGTTGACAGCTTTTAATTTGCAGTATTTCCTTGCATGTTAGATTTAATCTTGTTTAAATGTTCAAAGTTGTCAACAAAGTACAATAATTTTACAATCCAAATATCATTTATCACTTGCTTCTGAAGAGTAAAAAAAATATACAGTGCATTTCATCCTTCCATTCAAACACTTGTGGCAACACTTCATCTGTTTTAGACAGCTATCTTGCTTCCTTGCCAAGGAAAAGAGTAACAAACTGTGCCCCTAGTTCTTAGGAAAGAGATAGGATTTAAGAGATCTACTTTTTACTCACTTTACACCTGTGTATAGCACATTTTTCATTAATGAATGTTTTCCTAATCAGCACTTCATGGTGGTGAAGTGATTCGATGGTGTTACTATAATATTACTGTTTTCTTTCCTCACTAAAGATGGAATTCCTTACCAACTATTGACGGTGCCCCATCTGTGTAAATTCCCACATGTAGAGGGGTAGCTAGGTAACGGCACTGACACTTATAGAACTGAGAAAGTGGCAGCACCTCAACCTCACTGATTAACTAATGTGAGAGGTTTTGGGCTTTAGCCTGCTTGAAAGCCAGGCGTTCAGACAGAAACTAAAATGCCTTTATGCCAGAGTCAATTAAGTGAATTTTTTATGAAGTTAAACATTATGTTGTCTAAAGTCTAAAACCCAAACAAATACACACAGCACAGCTGATCCGCAGCCTCCAGCCCCCAACAGTTAACATGCTTTAATAACATGCTGTGGACTGTAGGGGGCCTCAATGAGCCACAAACCCCAGATACAACTACACCAAGACCGTTCTGGGTTCTAATATTTTTTTTTTCTTTTGCCTTTTGTCTTTCTTGGCTTACTTTCTTTCTTCCACTCCTTCTAGATGGTCTTTATAGTTCCTCAACATCTAACTTCAACTCACCTGGATGGAGTGGCTTCCTTTATACCGGTCCTGTACTACCACATTGCACCCAGGAAGCACTTCTGGGCCAGGCCCAACCTCCTTTAAATAACTCCTCCCTGCGACTTCTCAGAAACCCACCAGGGCCACCAACTGGGACTACTACTCCCCTGCAGCCCATTTAGTGGGTACATGGAAGACTTACTGAAGGAATGCTGCCATCTATTATACTGGGAGAACACATGAACCCAGGAAGTAGTCTCTGTCCACCCTTGGGTAAAGAGCCATCCATCCTGACTAGGATGCTGTGTCCTCTATGACAATCATTCAAATCTTGCCTTAACTTAAATGTTTTTACCACTTTTACCACACAGTCTTTGGTACAAGTAAAATTCGTATTAAAAAAAAAAAAAAAAACACAAGCTTGATTAATTAACATCTGCTTCTGTATCAACCTAGGTTGCCCTGATTGAACACCACTTCCCTTGTATATTATGAGAATAGATAGAGAAAATGGGTGCCATTTATTTGCCATAAATTAAACACAGTATTCTTAAATTTGTGCCTTATAGTGTCTTTTTTTTGCCTTATACAATTTCTTGTATTAGAAATTTGTTAGTTTTTGCATACTCCTTGGGGTCAGAGCACAGTGTGAGCCATTGTACAGCACCCCTGGAGCAATTGCAGGTTAAGGGCTTTGCTCAAGGTCCCAGCAAAGTAGGATCTCTTTTTGGCAGTGACTGGGATTTGAACCGGCAACTTTCGGGACACCAGCGCAGATTCAGAGCCACCACTCCACCCTGTTTGCACCCTGGTACGTTTCTGAGTTACAGTCACTACATTGTACAAAGCACTTATATGTTCATTGTATTTTTATATACTCTAGGTTGTCTGGATTCAGGATATTAGGGTATATAACTTGCTTCAGGGTGCCAGTTTGTGCTTGCATTTGTATGTGTCAAAGGTGAATAGAACTTTTATTCTGTACCTGCATAGTAGTAGCTCTGGCTACCCATAACTAAAAGTAATAGAGCTGTGGGAATAAGCAAATTGATAGTCAGCTGTCTGGACAATGTTTACACTAGCGCTCCTGACACCTACAAGGCCCCACTCCGCCCCCACCTAGGCTGTTCAGACCATATCAGCATGTTTATGGTTCCTGCATACAAGTCCCTTTTGAAGTGCACTAAACCAGCCCGCAAGAACATCAGAGTGTGGCAGGTTGGTGCTGTTTCTGCTCTCCAAGACTGCTTTAAATTGACAGACTGGGACATTTTCAGGGAGGCTGCTATGGATGGTGACTCCATCAATCTGGAGGAGTACACAGACTCTGTGACTGGCTACATCTCCAAATGCATATAGGATGTTACTGTTACCAAGGATGTTACCACAAGAGAAGTGTACAAGCTGCTCAAGATCAGAAATTCATCCTTCAGATCTGGAGACAAGGCCACCCTCAGGGTGGCCAGAGCCAACCTGTCTTGTGCTATAAGGAGAGCTAAGTGGCGCAGAGTATTAGCAAACACTTCAGCAGCACCAGAGACACACGTTGTATGTGGCAGGGCGTTCAGACAATTACAAGCTACAGACCCAACCCACACGGCAGTGATGGTGATGCCTCCCTACCAGATGAGCTGAACAACTTTTTCGCACAGTTTGAGGCCCAGAACAAAGAGCCTGCGAGAAAAGCAATACCTCCCTCCACTGACCAGGTACTCTGTCTCTCCATAACTGACGTGACAAGGACTCTATCCAGAGTCAATCCAAACAAGGCTGCAGGATCTGACAACATACCTGGTTGTGTGCTCAATGAATGTGCAGTCAACTGGCCGGTGTCCTCACTGACATCTTCAACACATCTCTGAGCCAGTCGTCAGTCCCAGCATGCTTCAAGTCGACCACCATCATACCAGTGCCAAAGAAGTCATCAGTGACATGCTTGAATGACTACCGACCAGTTGCACTCACGCCAATCATCATGAAATGCTTCGAAAAGTTAGTCATGTCACACATACAGACTACTCTCCCTGCCTCCCTTGACCCTCTTCAGTTTGCATACTGCTCAGACAGGTCAACTGAGGATGCCATATGCTCTGCCCTTCACCTCTCCCTGACACATCTGGATAAAAAGACACATATGTCAGGATGCTATTCATAGACTTTAGCAATGCCTTCAACACAATCATCCCTCAAAAGCTGGTTGTAAAACTGAGCAGGTTGGGCCTGAACACCACCCTCTGCAATTGGATCCTGGACTTCTTGACAGAGAGGCCCCAGTCAGTTTGGAAGGGCTGAAACACTTCCAGCTATATCACACTGAGCACTGGAGCGCCGCAAGGCTGCATGCTTAGTCCACTGCTCTTCACTGCTTTTCAACTTTTATACATGCATTCCACTATCCTAAAAAGACTAATGTGCATGTAGAGAAGAACTGAAAATCTCATACTGACTTTTAAGAATTTTGACACACTTGATATCCTTCTGCTGTAAAACATTCTGTCATTCTTTATACATGTCTTTAACAACTATTATAATGCACTATTTTCTGTATTATCTATTATATTATATCTATTATTTATTATTTGTTTACCTATTGACTATATTTATGTATCAAGATTGCAAATACCATACATTGCATCAATGTTCATATTGCTAACTACACGTCAATATTGCTGCTACTTCATTGTCTTGTCTTTGAACAATGTCTTGTCTTGTTTATATTTTAATTTTAAATTTACATCTTAATTTTAATTCTATTTTTAATTTATTATTTGCACTTCACTACACTGTGGACCCTGAACTTCGCAATTTCACCTGTATACTTGTATATGGTTGAGATGACAATAAAGTTCACTTTGACTTTTGACTTGGAACAGTTTCATCATAAAATTATTTTGATTTATTCATAACTAACTTGTTAAATTATGTATGTTAGTGGAGTTCTATTGTTTCATGCTAAAGAAAGCACTGTAAAAATGGCATACTCAATTCTGTCAGACAGTAGCCATCCTCTTTTTTTGTAAACTTCAGCTTTTCCCATCAGGCTGCAGGTTTAGGTTCCCGAGGGTAAACAGCAACAGATTTCAGAACTCTTTTATTTCTACAGCTAAAAGCATTTTAAATTCAGTTACTTGCAGAAATGCTGCTGGATTCTGAATTATTATTTTGTGTACTGTTAAAGGTAATTATTCTTTGATGAATGTGTGTAAAATTAGTTTTCAGTTGTAGTGTCTTTGTCTTTTATCTTGTATATGTGTAGAAATGCCTTATTTTTTTGTACTTTCCTGCTGCAAACCAATTTCCCTCCAGGATAACAAAGTTTACCTAACCTAACCTAACCTAATGTAGTTTTAGTATATCCAGCAAATTGAGTGTTCAATCAAAAACACAAAACATCAGCATAAAATCAGATAGAAAGATTAAGCAATATATTATTTAGTTTATATATAAAGTACCTTTAGCGTTCTAACTAAAAATATACCAACTTGATTAATTTCATCAAGCCTAGCATGGAGGACAATGTTTTTTAAACTTCAACTTAAAAAACTTCTCTGTGGTTCAAGAGATGTGATCAAACACTATTATCAACTCAGATTAATCTGTTCTTATAAAGTGTGTACAGTGATCCCTCCTCGATCACGGGAGTTGCGTTCCAGAAGCCCCTGCGAAAGGTGAAAATGCGCGAAGTAAAAACCATACGCTTACATTGTTATTTTTATATTGTCACGCTTCCGTCACAAATTTGCACAGAAACACAGGACGTTGTAGAGACAGGGACTTTAAAACACTACAAACAAACATTTATCTCTTTTTCAAAAGTTTAAACTATGCTCCATGACAAGACAGAGATGACAGTTCTGTCTCACAATTATAACAATGCAAACGTGTCTTCCTCTTCAAAGGAGTGCGCATCAGGAGCAGAGAATGTCAGAGAGAGAGAGAGAGAGACAGAGAGAGAAAAGCAAGCAATCAAAAAATCAATAGGTGCTGTTTGGCTTTTAAGTATGCGAAGCAGTGCCCGACAAAGCAGCCATAAGGAAGGGAGCAATGTGAGGGTAGTCTTTCAGCATTTTTTAGAGGAGCGTCCGTATCCTCTGGCCAGTGTGCAAACAGCCCCTCTGCTCACAACCTCTCCGTCAGGAGCAGAGAATGTGAGAGAGAGAGAGAGAAAAGCAGACAATCAAAAATCAATAGTTGCTATTCGGGCTTTTAAGTAGCAAAACATCGAGCGGTAAGCATATCGTATATCATTGAGGAGTTTTATTTAATACATAATACGTGCTCTGATTGGGTAGCTTCTCAGCCTTTCGCCAATTGCGTCCCTTGTATGAAATCAACTGGGCAAACCAACTGAGGAAGCATGTACCATAAATAAAAAGACCCATTGTCTACAGAAATCCGCAAACCAGTGAAAAATCTGTGATATATATTTAGATATGCTTACATATAAAATCCGCGATGGAGTGAACCCACAAAAGTTGAAGCGCGATATAGCGAGTGATTACTGTACTGCAGAAAACACCAAAGTGTTATGCACCAAATTCACAAAAAGAACTGAACAGTAGAACATAATACTGAAACATCAATAAAAAAATATTATGCGTCTACGTGTGTAAATATATATGTATTTATATATTGCGATAGATCGCCGGCAGCTCAACCCGGCCAGGATGCCCACATAGTGGGAGGATGGGGGAAGGCAAACTCCCTGGACTTTCCTGGACTGCAGCAATGCCCTGGATTCCCGCAGGGCACTATGGGACATGTAGTTTAATACCACAGCCCTGCTGGATACCGTGAGTGCCGCCAGGGGATGCTGCAAAAGAACCTGGGGAGTCACATCTCACCCACAGCCCGGAAGTACTACCCAGTCACAAGGACGAAAGCCCTTCTGGGCTGAAGAAGACTTGACTTCTCCTTCTGACCCGTAAGTGCTAGCAAGTCATGTGAACGGAAGGACAGAAGCACTTCTAGGTCAAGTACTATTAAAAGGACTGCTGAAGACCCAGCAAGAGAGCCAGAGTCAGGTGAAGACTGACGAAGCTTGCTGGGATGTGTGGAGGATGAAATACAGAGAAACAGAAGATTTGTGATAGTGATTATTGTGTATATTTGCCTGCTTACTGTGGCTGCGGTGCTTAGGGCACTATTAGAGAAGGAGAAAGAATTAAAAGAACTACTTTGTGCTTTTAACCTGTGTCCTGTGCGTCTGTCTGTTGGGTTTAAAGAGGTGACAGCGACCTTGAGTGTCCGACAATATATACAACCCCAGTTCTAAAAAAAGTTGGGATATTGTTTAAAATATAAATAAAAACACAATGTAATTATTTGCAAATCTCATAAACCCATATTTTATTCACAATAAAACATAGAAACATATCAAATGTTTAACCTGAGAAAATGTACAGTTTTAAGAAAAGAATTTGATGGCAGCAACACACCTCTTCATTTAACAACAGACCTTTAATATCAGGGAACTGAGGAGACTAGGTGCTGGACTTTTGGGAGAGTAATGTTGTCCCGTTCTTGCTTGATATAGGATTCTAGCTGCTCAATAGTCCTAGGTCTTCTTTGTCGTATTTTTCATTTCATTATGCACCAAATGTTTTAAATTGATGAAAGGTCTAGACCAGGGGTCCCCAACCCCCAGTCCACTGCCCACTAGCAGGCACGGCAGTCTGACAGCCGGGCCGCAAGAGCTCTGCCAGCAATGGAGACTTACTCAGTGAAGGGGGCAGCCTTCACTGAGGACACTGTTCAGAGTGCTAGGCAGACGGGGCTTTGCAGCAGTGCAGAAAAAGGAGAGAGACCGAGCTGAGGAGAGATACAAGCACATATTACAGTTAAAATGCTGTTACAACAAATATCTTTACAAATAAATTTTCATTACAATGAAGTATTTTTATGGTCCTGACAGTTTCCCGACATACGAGTCTATAGACATCTCGTTACTATGAAGTACATTTAGCAGATACTTTCATTACAACGAAGTGACCTTGAAATGCTTGAATGAATCATCCACAGAGCAGTTAGTTCTGTGGTCGCAGCTCAGCTATGCACAACGATCCCCAAGCAGAAACAGTGTAAAAAAAAATTCTTTCTTCGAACTTTCCTCATACTGTTTTTTTGCTGTTTTTGTTTTCGGTGGTTTTCAGTGATACCTTTCGCTTATTGCTCGTCAACATTTGAAAAACATCCATTGAAATATAACTCATTGTCACCCTCCTATAGAAATGGCAGACACGAAAAAACGATAATAGTTCATATTAGAAAAAAAAGTTACATTTTTACAGCTCTCAATTGCAGCAAAGACATTGCCAGTGAATTCGGAATTTCGCCATTTACACTGTCAACTTTCTTAAAAGAAACTTTCTTGTATGCGAACTTTCACCATTTCACATGTTTTCCTATGTTCTACTGTGAATAAAATATGGGTTTACAAGATTTTTATATATACTAGCCATGTGCACTCAACTACGTTGCGCGTGTTAAAGTTGTCTGTGAAGGGCTCCCTGTTTAAACGTGGCTGCCAGTCGTGAACTGGGCCCTTCATCACACAACATTATGATTTTTTATAAGGGAAACAGAATTACAAAAGAAAACATTTGGACATTGATTCGATAGGAACGGCCTACTCGGAATCACTGTCCGAATAGTAATTATGTGGTGGTGTAGGAGCATTTCTGCTTCTGTCCGTTCACAGTCCGTCTCGTTTTCACGACGCTATTGTTTCCTCTCATGATGTCTTCTCAACCTTTCTCCAATCTCGCAGGTTGCTTTGTGGCAATCCAAAGAGTAAGGCAATATACACGGAGCAATGGTTGTAAAAGGGGACACATAGGTATCCAGGCTCTTTAAAGCATAAATAGGGATCACTTCACTGACATATGAGCAAGCCACGGTACAACTGTGAGATGCGCAGCAGTCGCCGGCTACAACGTAACAATAATAATTTCTGGAACGTGCTGTTACGTTGTCATTCATTTTACCCACTGTCTCTCATTCATATGTTACGTAGGAACGTACCTTTTATCTTCGGCAATATCATACTCTAACCAGGCCTCAGGAGCTAACCAGCGTAACACTGTCCTCCACCCTTTTCGTTATTCCGGCACATTGTTGACATCCGTGAATAACAACAACGTACTAAACTGGAAGGTGGTCTGCGCATGCGTGGAATTCGCGGACAAACAAAGATCAAGATCTAAATTAAGATCTCTTTAGTTAATTTAAAGCACAACAATTTGTTTAATTTGAATGTCTGTGTTTTGAGGTATGACTGGAGTACTACAGTCTTCAGTAGTATAAGCCTGGAGGAGATTCTTAATGCAATGCCTATGTTTTAGCTGTCTCTCTACTGCCATCTAGTGCTTCTTCTTCTAATTAATTTGCAAACAAACAAAGATCAAGATCCAAATGAAGATTATATATAGATATATGGGCCCTACTCCCTTACTTATCTTCACTCCAGTGCCAGGAGCCAAACATGGAGAAGCACTTTGGAAGCAGGTCCACCAGAGCTGGCATCCTAGCAGCCGCAGATTGACATGTTGGCTGCGGAAGCCCCTTTACCGGTCAGCAGACCAGAAATATGGGACAGTGGAAAACTGCTTGCTATGCGTAGATTATTCCCATTCACTGGGTGGCAGCATCCCTTCTGGCAGGCCCTGATATGGATGCCCACAGGGCAGCCTGGGAGTTGAGGTCCCATATTGCTGCCCTGTCAGGTTCTTTAGCAACCATCTGGGGGAGCTGAAAGGAATTAATTGATGAGAGACCAGGGTGGTTCTGTCTAACCCAGAAGTGCTTTCCAGAGGCAATAGACTGAACACCAGAAGTATTTGCAGGTTGGGAGTTAGAAGAGAGCCCTCTTACTGGCACAAGGAGTTGGAGTCAAGAGCAGAGAAGGACAACACTAGTCAAGGAGGGTTGGAGGAGTAAAGAGTAGAAGGAACAAAGGAAAACAACTTTGCTAAAATAAAACCTTTTGATTGTGAACCTAGGACTTGTCTGTACAATTGTGTCTGGGGTTTGGGACTCAGTGGAATCCCCTAGATGCCAATACATATATATACACATATACAGGTATATATATTGTAATAATGAGTCCACACACACATAAAGGTTTGGGGTTTTTCGGCCCTGTAAACTGTAACACGATGAGTCAAACTAGATTGGTACAATAATTGTAGTTTCTAACAGAGACTGCCCAAATGGCAGAAAGGGGGAAGATTTATAAAGAGGGACCGGAAATGAAGAGTGATGCATGCTGGGAAGGAACCGAGATGAATTCTGGGATTGATGACGTCATCAAGACTCGACAGAGGGAGGGCTGAAGTGGTGATGCGGAATCAGGAAATGGTAGCAGGATCATTGCAGTGGTGCATCTTTCTTTCTGTAGGATAAAAGAGAGAGAGGTTAGTACTCCGCCAATCTCCTCTGGCATGTGGTTTCACGCTCCCGTTTAGGTCCTTCCACGGCCCCCTACTCGCACGTGCGTGACATGACCCCCCCTCAGCCCAGACCCATTGGGTCGGGCGGCCCAAACCGAGAGGTTGTGAATCCGGGAGAGGGCATCGGCGTTGGATTGAAGGGGACCTCGACGATAAGCAATGGTAAACTTATAAGGCTGAAGGTCCAAAAACCACCTGGTGACTTGGGGGTTTGACTCCTTTTGAAGTGCCATCCTCTGTAACGCGGCATGGTCCGTCACCAGAGTGAACTCGCGACCCAGCAGATAGTACCTCAGATGAGTCACTGCCCGCTTAATAGCCAAGGCCTCCCTCTCCACAGCTGCATACCTGGTCTCTCGATCCAACAGTTTCTGGCTTAGGTAGAAAACGGGGTGTTCGACACGATCGATGCTCTGGCTGAGCACGGCACCCAGGCCTGTGTCCGAAGCATCGGTCTGGAGAATAAAAGGTAAAGAAAAATTAGGGGTTTTCAGAATAGGTGCCGAGGTCAGGGCCTTCTTCAAGTCACCAAATGCCTGTTCTGTCTTGTTGTCTCATGCCACATATAAAGGAGCCTGTTTCTTTGTAAGATTAATCAAGGGTGCTGCCCTTTCGGAGATATGGGGCATGAACTGGCGGTAATAACCCGCTAACCCCAAGAAGGCTTGCACCTGTTTCTTGGTAATCGGACAGGGCCATTCCAAGATGTGTTTTATTTTGGAACATTGTGGTTTTACTTGTCCTCGCCCCACTAGGTAGTATAAATATTTGGCCTCCTGTAATCTAAAGAAACACTTGCGTAGGTTAATGTGGAGATCGGCTTTCGCTGGCGTTGAGGGAACCGTAAATACCTGCAATATATGTTCCTCCCAGGTGCCGGAATAAATGACTACGTCATCCAGGTAGGCGGCACAATAGGACTGATAGGGCCTGAGCACTCTATCTACCAGACGTTGGAAGGTCGCAGGTGCCCCGTGCAGTCCAAAGGGAAGGACCTTATATTGCCGATGTCCACTACGGGTACTAAAGGCAGTTTTTTCTTTTGCAGATGCCGCTAAGGGAATTTGCCAGTACCCTTTGGTCATGTCAAGAGTAGTCAAATATCGAGCCATACCCAATCTTTCAATAAGGTCATCGACCCGAGGCATTGGATAAGCATTGAATTTGGAAACCTAGTTCAGACGTCTAAAGTCATTACAGAATCTCCAAGAGACATCTGGTTTAGAAACAAGGGAGATAGGGCTGGACCATGGACTGTGACTTTCTTCAATAATGTCTAGGTCCAACATCCCTTGGATTTCTAGCTCTACCTCTGCGCGTTTAGCCTCCGGGACGCGATAGGGTCTTTCCCTGACTACCACCCCGGGTTCTGTAATTATATCATATTCAATCAGCAAAGTACGGCCAGGTGATTCGCTAACTACCTCAGGGACGGCTAATATGGTTTGCTCTAACTCCTGTCTTTGTTGGGTTATCAGCTCTGGACCAAAGTTAAGAGCAGATTTGCCTGCGAAAAGGGAGAGGGCCATCCCGGAGAGCGGAGTTTCCTCCCTGTTTCTCCATGGCTTTAATAAAATCACATGGTAGACCCTCTCGCTCAGTCAACGATTTGGTTGTTTTACCAAATAATCAACAAGCCCTTTTCTTTCCTTGATCTCATAAGGGCCTTGCCAATGTGCTAATAATTTAGAATGGGATGTGGGAACAAGCACCATTACTCGATCTCCAGGGCGAAACTCCCGGAGTACCGAGTTCCAGTTGTAACACCGTGCTTGCGCTGTTTGAGCATGTATCATATGTTCTTTTAAAACAGGTCGAATTTTAGTTAATCTATCACACAGTTGCGTGACATATTCTAATACATTAATAGAAGGAGGGGTTTCATCTTCCCACCCTTCTTTTACTATATCCAAAAGTCCCCGGGGTTGGTGTCCATACAGGAGCTCAAAAGGGGAAAAACCCGTAGAGGCCTGAGGCACCTCCCGATTGGCAAAAAGCACGAGAGGCAAAAGCTGGTCCCAGTTCATACCGTCTGCGCTGACTACTTTGCGCAGCATCTGTTTAAGTGTCTGATTAAATCTTTCTACCAACCCGTCAGTTTGCGGATGATAGACAGACGTTTTGAGATGCTTAACACGGAGTAATTTGGTCACCTCCCTGAACGTATCTGAAGTAAAGGGAGTACCTTGATCCGTCAGGACTTCTTTAGGTATTCCCACTCTGGAAAAAAGAAGGACTAATTCCTGTATGAGACTTTTTGTATTAGCGGAGAGCAACAGAACCTCCTCTGGGTATCGTGTCGCATAATCAACCATGACTAATATATATTTATGGCCATGGCTCTAGGGCTCTAGGGGTCCAACGAGATCGATACTGATCCGCTCAAAGGGAACATCAATTAGGGGAATTGGAACAAGAGGAGCGTGGTCCCCCCTAGGAATCTGACATATCTGACACTCCAGGCAGGACTGGCAAAAATGTCTGACCTCCTCGTTTATTCCAGGCCAATAAAAGTGGAGTTTAATTCTCTCTAGTGTTTTTTCGGCCCCGAGATGGGCGCCTAGGAGGTGGGCATGAGCTAGTTCGCAGACCTCCTGCCGGAAGGTCTTTGGTACTAACAACAATTTCTGAACCTCACCCTCATGACTAGCAACCCGATATAACAGATCATTATCCAAAACAAAGTAGGGCTCCGATGGCAGGGAACTAGTAGCCAATTGGCCATTAATAGACACAACAACATTTCTGGCAAACTTTAGGGAGTCATCATTCCACTGCTCCCGTCTAAACGAGGCAGGCGCAGATCTAAATTGACGATCCATATTATCTATAGGATCAACAGGTCTTGATAAACTATTAATTTTATGGCTTGGGCATTCCCCTGGATCTATTTCCGAGATTGGGTTTGTCGCCTGAATATTTTCCTCCGTCCCACCTACCTCCCATTAGATGTAACAGCGAGCGGACTTATAAGATCTGGTCTTCCCATGCACACAGGTAACTTTTGTATATTGCCCAAGTCACTGTTGCGGTAGAATAAAACGGCGAGCTACAATGGTAAATTTGCTGCCGGTATCAAACAAAGCCACAACCATATGCCCGTTCACCAACACCACTCCCAAGTTCGGAATTGCCAGATGATTAGACAGAGCACAGTACCTCTTACTGGTGGCCCAACTGCAGTCCATCGGTTCCACATTCCCCATGTTTAGAGGACAGGCTAGCAGCAAATGTCCGGCCTCACCAAACTTGAAACATCGCGGTGTGGCCGGTTTTTCTTGGAGTTTGGAGGAGGCTTCCGCAGCGCAGCGGGAGGGCTCAGGGGTAGTAGTGCGTCCCTGTCGAGCACTGTGAGCTGACCTTTCAGATCCCCTGGTTCGATGCACCGCGAGTTGACGCTCCAGGACCTCTAAGAGACCCTTCATATCTTTGTATGGATGTCTTCGGACCTGCTGGGCGAGATAGCTAGGCATGCCATTAACTAAACCTTCGCATGCAACTTCTTCAACCACTCAGCGGGCCTGTGGTCCTTCTGGCCTTAGCCAACGGCCCATCTTACCCCAAAATTCAAAAGCTTGAGCTTGGGCAGGGAGATCAGGGTCAAACTGCCAATTCCTCCATTCTCACCTGCTGGTCCGAGGTGATGCCGTAGCGGCTGAGTATTTCAGCTTTCAGGAGGACATAATTCGTGGCTTCCTCCTTTGGGAGATCGTAATAACCCGCTGCGCGGCCCCCTTCAGGTACGGCGCTAATATGGACGCCCACTCCGTCCGCTGCCACTGATTCTGGGTGGAGGTGCTTTCAAAAATCCCCAAATACGATTCAATGTCATCCGCCTCGGTGAGTGGAACGATAGGAGGAGGTAGAGGTCGAGGCAGATTGGATCTAACTGCTTCTGCTGAGGCCAGCCGGGCTTTGGTATCCTCCAACTCACGTTTGGTCGTGGCTCGTTCGAACTGCAGAGCTTGGATTTGGGCTGCCATTCCTGTCAGTACGGTGTTGAGGTCCTGTCCTTCAGACATTTTTCGGACTTTTCTGGATCCTGCCGGCTACGCCACTGTAATAATGAATCCACACACACATAAAGGTTTGGGATTTTCTGGCCCCGTATACTGTAACACGATGAGTCAAAGTAGATTGGTACAATAATTGTAGTTTCTAACAGAGACTGCCCAAATGGCGGAAGATTTATGATGAGGTACCGGAAATGAAGAGTGATGCATGCTGGGAAGGAACCAAGATGAATTCTGGGATTGATGTCGTCATCAGTACTCAACAGAGGGAGGGCGGAAGTGGTGATGCGGAATTAGGAAATGGTAGCAGGATCAAGGCGGTGGTGCGTCTTTCTTTCTGTAGGATAAAAGAGAGAGAGGTTAGTACTCCGCCAATCTCCTATGGCATGTACTTTCATGCTCCCGTTTAGGTCCTTCCAGGCCCCCTACTCGCATGTGCATGACTATATATATATATATATATATATGTGTGTGTGTGTGTGTGTGTACAGTACAGTATTAGCAATTTTTGGGCTTCAATTTAATTGAAACAAAAACACAAAACAAAATGCTGACATATTAAAATAAAAAACAGCCTGCAATATCATATATACACCTACACAGAAGAGTAGCTCAGTGGGTAGTGCTGCTTCCTTACAGGCCCAACATCCTCAGTTCAAATACCATTCACAGTCATGGTCTATGTGGAGTATGCATCTTCTTTTTCTTTGTGTCTACATGAGTTTTCCTCCAGTTACACCGGTTTTTCTTCCACAACATTAAACACGTTAGATCAATTGGCGATTCCTATTTGGCAATGTGTCAGAGGGCTCTACTACAGACTGGTGCCTTGTCTAGGGCTGTTTCCTGCCTTGTATCCTGTTTTGCCATGATACACTATTTCTCCTCCCTGTCACCCTAAACATGGCATATTTTGTTTTTTTAATATACTAATAATGCTGTCTTACTATTGAAATGTTTTTTGCCCCACTTTCCACAGTTTAAAGTTTTTTTCTTTTATTAATCCCAGATTCCAATTGCCATTGGTTAGCTGCAGCCTGCAATGGATTACAGCACAAGTAAAAACAAGGACCACCACAGAACTTCTTAATAGTTGGAGAGTGGGTCCATCTTTGATAACGATATGATTAATATACCAAGTGCAAATGCAGGATGCTGAGGAGAGAGAGAAAAAAATGTGGAAAATTTAACAAAACAAAGCAAGCAGCAACAGATAGTACAATTTTTGAAAAGTAGTACTTTATGACTAGTGTCATATGTGGGTATGTTTTGCAGGGTGCACACACTCCGTCTCTTTTATCTCTAAGTCTAGTATAAAAACACCCACTCACACATATAAACAGGTGGTGGGTTACAAAACATGCAAACATTACAGAAAAAAAGCATTTATCTCAGATTTTAATTGTGACTTAACTTGAACAATACAAACAGCTGTATAGACAGGAAGCATCATCATTAATCGAAGTGTTTTTCACAACAGCAGTAACAGGGGCAGGTTTCCCTGAGTATTATCCCTTCAGCTGTGTCTAAGTGGTTTAAGTTCAGAGAAAAGATCCAAAGACAGCACTTATGATGCACTCGTTCAAAGCAGCATTCTTGAAGACCCAGTAGAATCTTCTTCCTTTTTATCATTTTATTCAAATTTTTTTAGAACATTTGTCCAGTAAGCAATACAGCTCATTATACACCTTGTAACGGTTGTCACGTGTTTTCATGGTTGTGTATTCTTTTAACCGTTTCTGCCTCATGCTTCCTTTAGGGTGTTTGCCCAGAGGAATTATTGACTGGAGAATATTTCTTTAAGGGGAGTAGGGGTCCAAACAGCGCCTGTGGGTCCTGGCTAAAATCTTCCTTAAAAGGCAAGGAGGCGCGTAGTTTAAAAGGGGGGAAGAGAAGAAAAAGAAAGGAAGCGAGGAGGGCGGAGGAAGAAGAAAGGTTGTCAAAAGAAGAAGCTGGGAAGGAGAACGGAATTTGTAAAAGAAGCGCCTGGTAAAAGCACGGAAGGCTCCGAAGTTCATGGTTGGGCGCAACAAAAGGAGTGTGGGCTAACAGGAAAGCATCTTGAGTGCACGGCTTCAAGTATATTTTTGTTGAGGGTAGCGGCCATGGAAGGACGTTAACGCTCAGACTCCCGGGTGAGACGGATTTCATCTCTTAACGAAGGATCGTCCCCAAGCCGGTGAGATTGCTCCTTTTACTTATAAATCAGATTACTAGGCAACGGAACGGAGTTGTCTAGATTACTGGACTATTCACGGACTTCCCAGGCCGTGTGGCTAGACTCTTTAAATCAACCTTATATAAAAGGGAATGGGGAACATGTGGGGATTGTGACTCTGTGGGTATAATTTTATATTTGTATATATGTGTATATATGTGTATTGCTATAGATATCTATTTTGAATATAGGGGGGGTGTTGTTAAAAGGATATATCTTTGGTGCTTTTCTGGGCTTTCTTTCTTGCTGTCTGTCTGTATAGTATACAAGGGTAAAAGGGGTTGGTCTATTACTGGGTGTATATTTTTTGGATAAGGAGTGACTTAAATGAAGGGTTATTACTGGTGTGCTTTATAATATATATATATTTTTTTTTGGTTAAACAATTGTTAGGTGTTTATTTCTTTTTTTGATATAAACAACTCCATCTGGGGAACATCAAAGTTGGGTCTAAGGTTCTGTCGGTGCTCGGACATTATAATAATAATTTCCTATTAGAAGGAGTTTTTTGTGTGTGTCGGACTCCTCAACCTTCAATTAGTGGAGTTCGCTACATAAGTGGTGGCCGGACGGGGACCGATTTGAACCGGAATTTAATTTATTTGATTTCTTTTTTTTTTCTTCCTGTTTGTGGATTTATATACTTAGCTAGTTACCAGTTATGGCTACTGAGGCTTTAGAGCAGGGGCTCGATGGTGATGAAGATCTGCTGGCCGAAGAATCCATGGTCTTGGGCCCACACGTCACTGTCAGGGCTTGCGAAAGAGTCAGAGAAGTTACGGGCATGTTGCAACGTTTGTATATGGATGACACCCTAGGAACTAATAGATCAGACATCAGTCTTCCATCTCCAATAACAGAGTTATTCGATAGGGTCCAGAGAATTGAAGGAAGGTTGGACCAGATGGTGGACACGCTGATGGCACGAGAGGAATCTCTTAGGGAATATATGGATACCACCTTTTCTCATTTGGAAGAGGCTATGGTTTGCCAGGCAGAAGATATTCTTAAAGAAACTGTGGCCTGTTTCGAACGAAGAGATAAGAAGTGGCAGTCAGAATTGCAGGATGTGGTTCATCAGAGTACTCAAGGAAGGTGGCGTCCATTTAGCCATTCAACTCCATCGGGGCAGACTATATTGAGACCAGCAGTGTTGCCTGCTCCATCGGCAGCATTGCATGGACTTTCCCAAAGATTGGGAAGCTTATACCACCGATGACATTCTACGATTTGTGGAGCAGGGGGATGCCTTTATGGAGGTGCACTCTCTGACATCCAGTGAACTTATGGGGGTTTTGAATGCCTCTCTACACGGAGCAGTCGGTTGTTGGTGGCAGGCTGCCAAACGGACTATTGCGGATTGGGCTTCATTTAAGACAGCTTTTTTAGATGCCTTTCTACCCTCCGATTACTATGAAGAATTGGAACGGAGAGTACGGGAAATGGAACAGCAACCAGGGCAGGCCATTCGGGACTTTGCATATGAGTTCCAGGCCTTATGTCTTAAATGGAAACCAGACATAACCGACGAAGAAATCTTGCCGCTTATTGGGAGCATGCAACTCGAGACTGGCGGGACACTCAGGGGCATGGTGAGGGCGGTGGATGATCTCGTCAAACTGGGATCCATGGTGGAACGAGACTGGGCGGCTAAAAGAGGGTTTAGGCCATCAAAACAAAACCGGGGGAATCAACCAATACCGGTAATAAATACCAGAAGAAAGAGCCAATAGATGGTCAGCTAGCAACTGTGTTTGGTCAACCTTCCCTTCTGGTGGTTCCAGTTCAGCTGAGAGGCTTATGGGGAGAAGCCATAGTGGATACAGGGAGCACGTTTACCCTCATGCGCCTCAGTATGTGGCAAAAGATTAAGACCTCGGAGGACGAACTGACAGAGTCCACTTCGGTCAAGTTTATACTGGCGGATGGCAGAAGAGGGGTCGCTCTGGGAAAGGTTCAGATCAAATACCAATTACAGCAGACGATCTGGAAGACTGACACTTTCATACTGGATGATGCCCACCTGGCCATGCCCTTACTTCTAGGGTTGGACTCCATTATGGCTGCACAGATGACCATTTGCCCTTCTCGAGGAGAGTATAGCTTGCCTGGGGTGGGGTGTTCCAGTTTGGAAGAAAGGATCGGAAGAGCTTGGCCAACCCATCTCCCAGTTTTATTTAGCGGTGGCAGAGGTCCTGGACAAGGCCATGGACCCACTTATAATTAATCAACGGAAGAGGTACGTCCATTGTTAGGCAGATGGCCATCAGTATGGACAGACCAATTGGGGACTACTCAGATTGTCTCCCATGTTATTTATACAACTGACGAGTTGCCCATTAAACATCGGGTTTATAGAGCCTCTCCCCAAAAACTTCAAATTATTAGGGAAGAGCTTGCTAAGATGCTGCAGGCTGGCATAATTGAGCCATCATCTTCTCCATGGGCCGCCAGTGGTGTTGGTTGGAAAGGGGATGGATCACATCGGTTCTGTGTGGACTACCGAGCCCTAAACGCTAAAACCCGAGTGGATGCTTATCCTATGCCCCTAGTCCATGACATTCTGGAATCGCTCCATGGGGCAACAGTATTTTCCACCTTGGATCTACGCTCCGGGTATTGGCAGGTACGGATGGGTGAAGACAGCGTACAGAAGACGGCAGTGATAACTCCGGAGGGTTTGTACCAATTTCGGGTTATGCCCTTTGGGTTGGTCAATGCCGGAGCTACATTCCAGAGGTTAATGGAACAAGTCCTGAAGGGGCTACTGCGGAAAATTTGTTTTGTATATATAGACGACATCATTGTATTCTCACCAACAAAGATCAACACTTGCTGGATTTAGAAACAGTGTTTGTCGTCTCCATCAAGCCAACCTGACCTTGCACTTAAAGAAGTGCCATCTGATGCGATCCCAATTGACCTTCCTTGGCCATGTGGTTTCAGCAAGAGGAGTGGAGGTGGATCCCGAAAAGACCATCGCCATACGGGACTATCCAACCCCTACCAGCGTGAAAGATCTGCAGAGGTTTTTGGGGATGATAGGGTGGTATCATAAATTTATACCAAACATGGCAGACAGGGCAGCTCCTTTGCATCACCTCACCAAGAAGGGAGCCCCGTGGAAATGGTCACCCAATGCCAGGAGGCAGTAGACAGGCTGAAGACCGCTCTGCAGGAGCCGCCCATCTTGGCACAGCGGATCCACAACTACAGTTTGGGTAAATACTGGCGCAAGTAATGTGGGACTGGGGCGGTGCTTACACAGTGTCATACCAGTGAGGAGCATGTCATTGCCTATGCCTCAAGGAAATTAAGGGGACCTGAGCTTAACTACTCAGCCAGTGAAAAGGAATGTTTGGCTGTAATTTGGGCTGTGGAGAAGTGGCGGCACTATTTAGAGGGGACAGTATTCAGCGTTTATACTGATCATAATGCTTTGACCTGGGCTTTCAAGTGCTCAAAAACTTCTTCCAGGCTTACGAGATGGGTGCTTCGGCTCCAAGAATTCAAATTCCAGGTTTACTACCGGAAGGGTCATGGCAATATAGTACCAGATGCGTTGTCTCGATTCCTGAAGAGTCCCAAGAGGTACTGGTGGCTGTGGTCAAACCCTCTGTGTCTGAACTGCCCCTAGACTTGCAGGTAATCGCTCGAGCTCAAACAACTTGTTCTGTTTGTCAGGGGTGCAGGGAAGGTTCAGGGAGTAGATCTGGGCATATCA
Source organism: Polypterus senegalus (assembly GCF_016835505.1). Classification (NCBI taxonomy): domain Eukaryota; kingdom Metazoa; phylum Chordata; class Cladistia; order Polypteriformes; family Polypteridae; genus Polypterus; species Polypterus senegalus. The sequence goes on from NC_053160.1 coordinate 86,750,209, forward strand.
GATATGAAGAACTTCAAGGGGTGCTGTATCGAGTGATCCCCTCGAGACTTGGAGGCCACAAGTATCAGCTAGTGGTTCCCCAAGAGCTAACTTCAATTTCTCCAATACTTCCATGACAGTCCTTTTGGGGGTCACCTGGGAAGACCAAGACCTTATTACGGATCCTGGAGGTAGCCTGGTGGCCCACCATTCGTAAGGATGTCTGGTACCATGTTAAAAACTGTCAGATATGTCAACAGTATAAGATTCCTCCAGGAAAACCGGCTGGTTTATGCCAATCCACAGTGGTGAAGGAACCAGGAGAAATGGTGGGAGTGGATTTGATGGGTCCTTTCCCTAGGTCCAAGAATAAAAGACTGTATTATTAGTAGTGGTGGATTATTATTCCAAATGGGTGGAACTGTTTGCTTTGGCTAATGCAAAAGCAGGGAAGATATGCTCCATTCTTAGGGAAGACATCTTCACTCGGTGGGGTGTACCAAAATACATGGTGTCTGACAGAGGACCACAGTTTACCTGTGGTTTGATGGAAAACTTATGTTCCAGATGGGGGGTGATGAAAAAATTGACAACAGCCTATCATCCCCAAACGAACATGACTGAACGGGTAAACAAAACCCTTAAAACTATGATTGCATCATATGTGGGGAAGAACCATCAAGACTGGGACCGCTGGTTGCCGGAGCTTCGATTTGCGCTCAATACTGCAGTACACGAAGTTACCGGAGAGACCCCTGCTCTATTGGCTGTTGGTAGGCAGATCAAGGGACCCCTGGAGCGTCTCATTAAAGCCCCACACCCTAATTCAGTGTCTTATCTGACGATACATCAGCTAGTCACCTTAAAGAAGCAAGTGGAGAGTCGTGTGGCAAAGGCCAAAGCCAGGCAAGCCAGATCTTACAATAAACGTAGGAAAGAGGCCCACTACGATGTAGGGGATCTGGTCTGGATTAGGTCTCACCCACAATCCTCTAGAATAGATCAGTTTGCTTCCAAGCTTGCGCCAAAATATATTGGTCCGGCAAAAATACTAAAAATTTTAGGACCTAATAATTACAGGGTTCAGTTTGAGACGGGAACAGAGTCTAAAAGTGACACTATGCATATAGTGAACCTAAAGCCCTACTTTGGTCCCTCTCCAGGGGGTGGGGACTATGTAACGGTTGTCACATGTTTTCATGGTTGTGTATTCTTTTAACCGTTTCTGCCTCATGCTTCCTTTAGGGTGTTTGCCCAGAGGAATTATTGACTGGAGAATATTTCTTTAAGGGGAGTAGGGGTCCAAACAGCGCCTGTGGGTCCTGGCTAAAATCTTCCTTAAAAGGCAAGGAGGCGCGTAGTTTAAAAGGGGGGAAGAGAAGAAAAAGAAAGGAAGCGAGGAGGGCGGAGGAAGAAGAAAGGTTGTTAAAAGAAGAAGCTGGGAAGGAGAACGGAATTTGTAAAAGAAGCGCCTGGTAAAAGCACGGAAGGCTCCGAAGTTCACGGTTGGACGCAACAAAAAGGAGTGTGGGCTAACAGGAAAGCATCTTCGAGTGCACGGCTTCAAGTATATTTTGTTGAGGGTAGCGGCCATGGAAGGACGTTAACGCTCAGACTCCGGGTGAGACGGATTTCATCTCTTAACGAAGGATCGTCCCAAGCCGGTGAGATCGCTCCTTTACTTATAAATCAGATTACTAGGCAGCGGAACGGAGTTGTCTAGATTACTGGACTATTCACGGACTTCCCAGGCCGTGTGGCTAGACTCTTTAAATCAACCTTATATAAAAGGGAATGGGGAACATGTGGGGATTGTGACTCTGTGGGTATAATTTTATATTTGTATATATGTGTATATATGTGTATTGCTATAGATATCTATTTTGAATATAGGGGGGGTGTTGTTAAAAGATATATCTTTGGTGCTTTTCTGGGCTTTCTTTCTTGCTGTCTGTCTGTATAGTATACAAGGGTAAAAGGGGTTGGTCTATTACTGGGTGTATATTTTTTGGATAAGGAGTGACTTAAATGAAGGGTTATTACTGGTGTGCTTTATAATATATATATATTTTTTTTTGGTTAAACAATTGTTAGGTGTTTATTTCTTTTTGATATAAACAACTCCATCTGGGGAACATCAAAGTTGGGTCTAAGGTTCTGTCGGTGCTCGGACATTATAATAATAATTTCCTATTAGAAGGAGTTTTTTGTGTGTGTCGGACTCCTCAACCTTCAATTAGTGGAGTTCGCTACAACCTCTTTCCCATTCTAATCAGAAATTCTGGCAGTTTGTAAATCTGCAGCCATAATTCTGTTTTCCATTTTCTCTCAGAATGTTTACATTTCAAAAAGCCTTGTACTGCAGCTCATACTGTGTCTCACATTCCCAATACAAGTTACAATACTTTATAATAAGCATGTGCAAATGGCTCCAGCAGACCCCCGTGACCCTGTGTTCGGATTCAATGGGTTGGAAAATGGATGGATGGATGTGCAAATGCTGGGTAAATATATATTTAATATATTGAAATATATAAAAATATAAATATATTTGAAAGACTAATTTAAGGAGAAATCACAGTGACATACCATATTAATTATGCATAGGGGTGGCACGTTGGTACAGCGGTAGCGCTGCTGCCTTGCATTAAGAAGAACGGGAATTTTCATTTGCATGTTCTCTCCGTGTATGCGTGGGTTTCCCCCAGGAAACTCCAGTTTCCTCCTATAGTTTAAGACTTGCAGGTTAGGTGAATTGGCCCAAGTGTGTGGTTGGTAGGTGTGTGTGTATGTGTGTGTGTGTGTGTGTATGTGTATTAACCCTGCGATGGACTGGAGCCCTGTCCAGGATATGTTCCTGCCTTGTGCCCTTATGCCAGCTGGGATAGGCTCCAGCAGACCCCTGCAACCCTGTTCAGGACTAAGTGGGTTGGAAAATGACTGACAGACACTACTGTATACACTATTAGTATTATTCTATAATAAAATAGTAATCCTTTAACACTGATTGAAATATTTTAACCCTGAAGGTTTTATCAGATATTGATAAGTAGATCATTGCGGAGTTTACACTGGTTTTATTTATCCTTGTAATTTTATGCAGCACAGCATCTGGAGATCTCAGTTCATGCTCTAGTGCAGAAACATTATGAACTTTGTAGGTAAGATTGTTTAAGACAAAAAAAACTTTTAAAATTAGCTCAAAAATTAAATGAAAGCTAAGGTTGTGACTTAAGAACTGGAATTATATGTTCATACTCTTTATCTCCTACAATGACTTATGCGGCCATGTTTTGAATTAACTAAAGTAAAAGGTGAATGATTTGAACAGTCAAACGATAAAGTCGTGCAATAGTCAATTCTGCTTGAAACAAAAGAATAAATGAGCATTTCAAGATCCTGCAAATTAGGAAACAGCCTTAAGATTCCAGTATTTCTTTGGCAACTGTGGGAATGCAATGACTAAAATTTAATGGCTTTCACTAACTTTCTCTCTTTCTTTCCTAGGTGACGAAGCGGAAGCGTAAGTAGAAGCAGACAATGGCCGACAGTAAGATGAATCTCGTTGCCGTCGTCGTCGAAGAACTCCAGGCACTCGACAAACAGATTCAGAAACTCCTGTCCAGACGAAGGTACCTCAGAGACTTGAAGACTCGCCTGCTGGACAAACCACACCCAACAACTAAAGTCAGGGTGACATCAACCCCACCTCGTGCCGCTCAAGTCCAAGGGCAAGTAAGCTTACCCGCGCCTCATAGGAACAACGACAACGCTGATGAAGACCTTGACGGGTTTCAGCTTTGCAGGCGGGGGTTCAAGGCTAGAACACCTCCATCGGCACAGGTGAGCATTCAAATCCAGAACCGATTCGACCCTCTCCGCATCCCCAGTCTGCCTTCAACCCGGGTGATGTAATCGTGGTAGGTGATTCGATTGTACGAAACCTGAATATCACGTGCCCTAATCGAAAATCCTTTGTTTCTTGTTTTCCTGGTGCTCGAGTTCAGATGTGATGAGAGGCGCCGACCTTCTACCAGAAGCACAAGAGGGCAATTGGATCCATCATTCTACACGCCGGCATAAACGACATAAGGCACCGAGATTCAGAGGTTCTCAAGGCTGACTTCGCAGCACTAGTTGAAGACACGAAGGAGAGGACCCCATCCGCAAAAATCTTCATCTCGGGTCCACTACCTCTCGTCAGACGATCGAATGAATACTACAGTCGTCTGCTGGGTTTAAACAACTGGCTGAGAGGCTTCTGCGAGAATCAAGACATCGGGTTTATAGACAACTGGGATCTTTTTTGGGAAAGGCGCTTCTTCAAGCGGGATGGACTGCATCCGAATAGATTTGGCGCCCGGGTCCTCTCCGAAAACATCGCTAAGGTAATTCGTCTATCTTGACTGTCTACTTCTACTTTAACCCCTTACGTAATGCTACTGCTTTGATAGGACATAAGGGCTTAACAGAGTCTTCCGTTAAAGTGCACAACATTAATAATCTAATAACAAATCTTAATGCACGTAAAAATCTAGGCAGTGCGGCATAAACACCAATAATTTAATTGAAATTACTACTTCAGATCAACACTGCATTAAGACTATAAAAAGGATTGTAGATTACATAAAAAGTACACACAGAGCGGCGTTAACAAAAATAACTTAATTTTTGTTCCGATTACCAATAACACGCATAAAATTCAGCTCTGCCCTTCAGAAACATTAAATATGGCACTATTAAATGTTAGAGCTTTAACTAACAAGACATTTTTTATAAACGATCTTATTAGTGATAGAAACATTGATTTTATTGCACTAAATGAAACATGGCTTAATTCAATGGGCGGCTGTTTTAATCGAATCTGCCTCCGGATTACAGTTTTACTCGTGCAGACCGCCAGGGAAAAAGGGCGGATTGGCAAACATTTACTCGAGCGATTAAAATGTAAAGATGTTAGTTTTGGTAAATTTAAGTCCTTTGAGTATCTGCCGTTGTTATTCATGGAGATTCTCACGTTCTAGTATTATCCGTGTATAGACCTCCTAAATATAAGCGTCTTTCCTTGAGGAATTCTCTGACTTAATGTCAATTTTAGTTACAAACTATGACACTCTTAATAGTCGGCGACTTTAACTTTCATGTCGACAATCAGTGTGACCAAAAGGTAAAGGAATTCATGAACCTCCTGGACTCTTTTGATTTGAGGCAGCTCGTTAATCAGCCTACACATAAAGCAGGTCATACGTTAGACTTAGTGATTACTAAAGGACTTAAAGTTGATATAAAGCAGGTCATTGATATTGGTCTATCAGACCATTTCCTTCTACTATTTAATATAGAAATAAAGATAGAAAACACTCATGAGAAGCATTTTGTTAAAAACGCTTCTTTAACTCATCAGCAGCTTTAAACTTACAACTATTCTAAGCAATCAGTCCGTTTATATGCCAACTATAATAGCGAGGATAATGTAAATAGTAAAGTGGAAAACTTTAATTCTAAAGTAAGAGCTGCTGTTGACATAGTTGCACCTGAAAAGACAGTTAAAAAATCTTCTAGTATTGTTATTCCATGGAAGACCCAAAGAGTGTCTGATTTAAAAAGAACATGTCGTAGAGCTGAGCGTAAATGGAGGAAAACTAAACTAACTATCCATTATGAGATATTGAAGGTTAAAATAACAGAATACAATAACACTGTCCGTCTTGAGAGGCTGCTATTTCTCTAATATTATAAATAACAATGCTAGTAATCCCAGAGTCTTATTTTCTACAATTGATCGTCTGTTAAACCCAGGTAACACAAAGGAATGCCCCAGAATACTTCCAGTGAAACCTGTGAGAACATTGCTGTATTTTTCAATCAAAAAATTAATGATATTAGAGATAACATAGTATATCTCCCCAACACTGCAGAACCTCCAAAGCCCGGTACTCCATTATAAACAAATTAAATGCTTTCACCAGGATAGATTTACCTGAATTACATAGTATAATCTCTCAACTGAAACCCTCCACCTGCGTCCTTGACCCAATACCAACAAGGTTTTTCAAAGAAATAGATGTGCTAATTGACAATATTCTGGACATACTTAATTGTCATTAGATATCGGGGTCTTTCCAGACTGTCTTAAGACTGCTGTAGTTAAACCCCTGCTCAAGAAAAATAATCTTGACCCCTCTGCCTTTGAAAATTTTAGACCCATCTAACCTGCCCTTCTTAAGTAAAATTCTAGAGAAGGCAGTCATTATGCAGTTAAATGACCACCTCAATAAACATGCTATTCTTGATAAATTTCAGTCAGGCTTCAGAACAAATCACAGCACAGAAACTGCACTCGTTAAAGTAGTAAATGACTTGCGGGTAAATGCAGACAGAGGCCATTTATCTGTTCTCATCCTCTTAGATCTGAGTGCTGCATTTGACACCATTGATCACAATATTCTTAGAAATCGCCTTAGTCAATGGGTGGGCCTCTCTGGCAGTGTCTTAAATTGGTTTGAATCCTACCTGGCAGGAGAAAATTCTTTGTGAGTTGTGGTAATCAAATCTCAAAGACACATGATATCCGATATGGTGTTCCACAAGGCTCTATCCTGGGTCCGCTGTTTTCTCAATCTATATAGGTCAGATTATCTCAGGTTACAACATGAGCTACCACAGCTATGCTGATGACACACAGCTGTACTTATCAATAGCACCTGATGACTCCGACTCTTTCGATTCACTAACACAATGTCTTACTGGTATTTCTGAATGGATGAATAGTAATTTTCTCAAACTAAATAAAGAAAACTGAAATTTTAGTAATTGGCAATAATGGATTCAATGAGGTTATCAGAAATAAACTTGATGCACTAGGATTAAAAGTTAAGACGGAAGTAAAAAATTTAGGGGTAACCGTTGACTGTATTTTGAATTTTAAATCGCATATTCATCAGACCACTAGGACAGCATTTTTCACTTAAGAAACATAGCTAAAGTTAGACCTCTTATATCATTGAAAGATGCTGAGAAATTAATTCACGCTTTTGTTTTCAGTAGACTAGATTACTGTAACGCACTCCTCTCAGGACTACCCAAAAAAGACATAAATCATTTGCAACGAGTGCAGAATGCAGCTGCTAGAATCCTAACTGGGAAAAGAAAATCCAACACATTTCTCCAGTTTTGATGTCACTACACTGGTTGCCTGTGTCATTCAGGATTGACTTTAAAATACTGCTTATGGTTTATAAAGCCTTAAATAATCTCGCTCCATCTTATATATCGGAATGCCTGACACCTTATATTCCAAATCGTAACCTTAGATCTTCAAATGAGTGTCTCCTTATAATTCCAAAAGCTAAACTTAAAAGAAGTGGTGAGGTGGCCTTCTGCTGTTATGCACCTAAAATCTGGAATAGCCTGCCAATAGGAATTCGCCAGGCAAATACAGTAGAGCACTTTTAAAAACACTGCTGAAAACACATTACTTTAACATGGCCTTTTATAACTTCACTTTAACTTAATACTGATACTCTGTATGTTCAATTCATCATAATAACTATTCATGGTGGCTCTAAAATCCGTACTGACCCCTACTCTCTCTTCTGTTTCTTTTTCCGGTTTCTTTGTGGTGGCGGCCTGCCACCTCCACCTACTCAAAGCATCATGATGCACCAACATTGATGGACTGAAAGCCAGAAGTCTACGTGACCATCATCATCAGGTCCTTCCATGAAAACCCTAAATACAAAGAGGACTGTTTGATTTATGTTAGGTAGATTGCCCAGAGGGGACTGGGGGTCTCTGGTCTGGAACCCTACAGATTTTATTTTTTCTCCAGCTTTGGAGTTTTTTTGTTTTTCTGTCCACCCTGGCCATCGGACCTTACTTATTCTATGTTAATTAATGTTGACTTATGTTTATTTTTTATTGTGTCTTCTATTTTTCTATTCATTTTGTAAAGCACTTTGAGCTACATTTTTTGTATGAATATGTGCTATATAAATAATTGATTGATTGATTGAAATCCACATCGAAAATGCCTCCTTAGTGTAGGGTGGATTCAACCAAAGTAAAATTGAAGCCTATTAAATTAAGAGCCTTTACTATTGCTTTTCTGTTTGTAGAATTAACACTCCCTTAAATAATTGTTTTGTAAATTTAAAGACAAAATGTTTTCATTCATCCTTTGTTCTACATCACTTAAATAATGATGTTAAACTAATAGGTGCAGAATGCAATTAAACACATACATTAAAATTACATTTCCAAATAACACATTCTAATGGCATCAAATTAAACAATAGTCGATCCCTGAACAATACACTGTGGAAAAGCATGTCGGACTACAGAGAAGATTGAAGGAATGCAAATGGACTAGTAATGATTATTAACCTGGTAATTTTCAGTAGTGGAAAGGTGAGCAAAAAGCAGATCAGCGCACATTTATAAAATACATACAAAACAGAACCTAAATAACATTAAAACTATTTGTATTTAGTTAAATAAAAATAAACATAAATGTAAAATACAAAGTGAAAAGAAGTTTCCTAAGTCATTTTTGGTATATAGAAGATTAATAGAAAATGCTCTAGATGTATGGAATGAGGAGCAATGTAAAAAAAAAAAAAAAAAAGATGGCTGACAGGTCAAGAACAAGCAGAACCAAAACTACTATAAATGAATTTCAAGATGTAAATGGAAGATTGTGGAAGCAGAGAGATTTGCAGAAGTAACAGTTTCAAAATTCTTAAGTATAAAAGGAAAACAAGCCATCATCATTATTATCACTGGTTTAACAGCATTTATTTTTTTTGGTTTCCCTATTTAAGAAACCAGCTTTCTGGAGTCTCAGGCATCCTTTGGGGTACTCATTCCTTAAATACCATCTGACACTATATCTAACCATGACTTCTTTGCTTTGCCTTTGTGAAAGAAAATGTAACTGCTTGGAAGCTACTAAGGGTTAAAAGTTGACAAAGTTGTTTTGCTATAATGGCAGATTACTCATACAAGCGTCTGTCATAAAACAGGGTGCAGTAAGCTGACCTTGGACAACTTCCTCTTTAGGAACACGTCTGTTAGACACAGGAAAGATGACTTTTCCTTCTTTAGGGCCCCTCTGACACACAAAATAGAAACGGTTGGCCATTTTGCTCAATATAAAATGAAATGCTTAGGTAAATATATATTATGCTTTTTTATAAGGAAGGTGAAGGGGGAAGGAAAAAATATAAAAATGCCGATTGAAAACCGGAATTTCACTCTTCTGCCTTGCAATGCATGAATCCATCTACTCATCTGTGACTGAATAAAAAGCTGATTAATTGAACTATTCCTGTCTTCCTCTAAGGTTACATCCACACCTTTAGGCCTCATCTCCTACACCTTCATCTGCCTTTCACTCCACATGTCCAAGACACCTTAGCTTGTTTTCCTCAGCACAACAACTATTACCTCCACACCAAGTCTTCTTCTCTGTCCGTGAAACTCTGACACTCCACACATACTAAAACGCAAACTACACCTCACACACTCTTATAAACATTACCATTAAATACCAGGGAGACTCTTTTTAAAGTCACAATAGTGTTTAGCTCCCAAAATTTCATCCAGGCACCCCTCATACTTGATACCACTGCTGTGCCTGCACCCCCACCTACACTCAACATGTCACGTAAGTAGCAGAACTTCTTTACTTCCTTCAAAACATCTAAATTGATAATATCTACATTTTCATTTGCTATATCAACATTCTTCACCCCCTCACACTTTTTTCACCAAGATCACACTTACCCCGTGCAGACCTTCACACCGTATATCCTTTATGCTCCCAATACCTATATCATACGGCCATGTATCCATCTATTCGCCACTGGAATGAAATCGCTTTGTGGCAGAATTAATCCAATTCATCCAAACTAAGATGTTTGTGAAAAATTTACAAAGTGTACAGAGAAAAGTTATAAGAAATATATCAATCAATAACTTGCACTAACAAAATGAAGTTCCTTATTAAAAATTTTTTTTTACCGTTATGAAAATCAATTATGTTTATATGCCTCGTAACAAAGAGATCGGGTTTCATGTCCTAGGTGCTCCTTGTGTGGAATTCGCATTTTCTCCCCGTGTCCACATTCCTCATGGTACCCTGCTTTTTTACCACATGGCATGCAGGTTTGGTGAACTGCCATTGTTAAATTGACCATATTGTGTCTAGGGACTGATCCTGCTTTGCACCCATGGACAAGTGGTTTAACAAAATTGTTGGGTGTTATGAATCCCCTGAGTGTAGTAGGTGTTAAATATGATGTTTTATGAGCGAAGTAAAAAAATAAATGAGCATGGAGAAAACAGAATGTAGAAAGAAAGAGGCATAGTCAAAACGCTATAAAAAAGCCATCAAAATACAAACAACAATCCTCATATTAACTGTAGATCTTTGGTCCTCAGTGATGTTGGTATTGCTTTGAATTGAATCCTCACTTGGATACATGCTGGTGTGTGTCATGGTTGGTCAGGGTTCTCTATGTTCTGTCAAGGAGAAAAAAGGCAGAGAAAAAAATTATTTTAAAATGGAAAACTGGAAAGTTATCAGTTCAGCTGAGTCACTGCATAAGCAAAGCCCATAAAAACTCACCTGCTTCTTAAAATCCAAAATTCTTTGCTACAAATAAAGAAGAAAATGGCAAAATGGGTCAGTAGATGAACAGACACCTCAAGCATAGCACAGTCAAAATCAAGAAAATTCGGCAACAAAACCAAAATGCTGGGTAAACTTATAGTTAGAATATTTGTTATAATTTTCAAGCTGAAAAATGCCCAGAAGTGTTAAATGCCTCTTTTGTTTCTGCTATAATGGGCCAATGGTTTTTACATCTCCCCTCTCCCTTTACCATCCACAAATCAATTTTTCGCCTGTGCAGGTTGTAATTGGCTGCTTCTCTCATTTTGGGGCCAGACTGATTTTATTTCTAGGTCTCATTGAAGTCAAGCTTGTTCAGACCTACCCAGGATGTCAACATCACAGAACAACTTCCAACCTGGCCTGATTCCATGCCTGGACATGCCCAGTCTGCACAAACCATTGTTGATAAGTCACTTACTGGAGCAAAAATGTTTCGATACAAATGTAAGAAAAAATCATGACAAAACTGAAACGGTATGTGATGGGTAAATTTTGATGTGATATTCGTGATCAGCACAAATCTATAAGAAACACCCAACTGTGTTCAAGAAGCAAAAACTTTGTTGTACAGTGTTATAGTAATTCAACAATAATACAGTATACTAGTAACACTCAGGTGTTCAGTCCTTGAAGAAAGGTGGTACATGTGCTGCTTACAAAACATAGCACCCCAGGTCACCCCTGTCAAGGTTGCCATAATGTCCTTCACTGCCTCAGATGTTGCCATGGCTATTTTCCTGACAGACCTGAAGCCCACTAACACGGCATAGGAAGCCGAAGCCTCTAACTCTATGTTCGTACCGTGAAAAAGACAAGAAGCCAAATTTTTTTGACCAAAGTATCCTTCATGTCCAATTCATGGATGCGTTACACACGTAACTACATAAGCTGTCGATTTAGACGAAGATTAAAGATAACCCTTAGCATTTTTTAATAGATAGATAGACATATACAGTAGATTTTACCCAAAGATACAATTAGTACTTCTTCAAGCATAGTATACTGCAGATAATCCAAAAAAAATATATAAATGTTACAAATGAGGACAGATTTGCAAGAATATTTGCAAATGATTCACAGATTTGTCATAACTTAATTTACAGTGTTTTGTAGACAATGTAGAAGTTGTAGTAATACAACAACAACAACATTTATTTATATAGCACATTTTCATACAAACAGTAGCTCAAAGTGCTTTACATAATAAAGAATAGAAAAATAAAACACACAATAAGAAAACAGAATAAATCAACATTAATTAACATCGAATAAGAGTAAGGTTCAATGGCCAGGGGGGACAGAAAAAAAAAAAAAACTCCAGATGGCTGTAGAAAAAATAAAATCTTTAGGGATTCCAGACCATGAGACTGCACAGTCCCCTCTGGGCATTCTACCTAACATAAATGAAACAGTCCTCTTTGGATTTAGGGTTCCCACGGAATTCTGCCTTTTAATCCATCCATCATTGTTGGAGCATCATGAAGCTTTGAGTAGGTGGAGGTGGAGCAGGCCACCACCACAAAGAAACCGGAAAAAAAACCAGAAAAGAGAGTAGGGGTCACCACGGATTTTAGAGCCACCATGAATAGTTATTATGAGGAAATTGAACATATAGAGTATCAGGATTAAGTTAAATTAAGTTATAGAAAGGCCATGTTAAAGTAATATGTTTTCAGCAGTGTTTTAAATTGCTCTACTGTATCAGCCTGGCGAATTCCTATTGGCAGGCTATTCCAGATTTTAGGTGCATAGCAGCAGAAGGCCGCCTCACCACTTCTTTTAAGTTTTGTTCTTGGGGTTCTAAGAAGACACTCATTTGAGGATCTGAGGTTACAATTTGGAATATAAGGTATAAGACATTCCGATATATACGATGGGGCGAGATTAATTAAGGCTTTATAAACCATAAGCAGAATTTTAAAGCCAATCCTGAATGACACAGGTAACCAGTGTAGTGACATTAAAACTGGAGAAATGTGTTTCTTTTCCTAGTTAGGATTCTAGCAGCTGCATTCTGCACTAGTTGCAAACGATTTATGTCTTTTTTGGGTAGTCCTGAGAGGAGTGCGTTACAGTATTCTAGTCGACTGAAAACAAACGCGTGAACTAATTTCTCAGCATCTTTCAATGATATAAGAGGTCTAACTTTAGCTATGTTTCTTAAGTGAAAAAATGCTGTCCTAGTGATCTGATTAATATGCGATTTAAAATTCAGATTACAGTCAACAGTTACCCCTAAGCTTTTTACCTCCGTATTGACTTTTAATCCTAATGTATCCAGTTTATTTCTAATAGCCTCATTGTATCCATCATTGCTAATCACTAAGATTTCAGTTTTCTCTTTATTTAACTTGAGAAAGTTACTATTCATCCATTCTGAGATACCAGTCAGACATTGTGCTAGTGAATCAAGAGAATCGGGGTTATCAGGTGCTATTGATAAGTACAGCTGTGTGTCATCAGCATAGCTGTGGTAGCTTACGTTGTGCCCTGAGATATGAGCATAGGGTGATTTTATTGATACTATACTAGACAGAATTAATAGTCTGTATAGCCCTGACTGGGGGATGAAATGGGTTGTTTATTTATAATTTTTCCTGTGTCTATATTGCAACACATGGAAAACGTTAGAAAAAAAATGCATACATACCTCCAGTGGAAGACCTCTCATCTCTAGTAAAAGAACCCCGTGACATCATTCAGAGGTCTGTGGCTGGAGGTGTAAAGTGGAGAATCTTGGCACAGGGCTGTCTTGAAAATGTGCTGTTCAGTGGGTCCATACAACTAAAGGATCAGTACAGTGGATAAATGTAGCTGTGCATGTAAAAGAAGATGTAGTTGCTAAGCATAAATAAATAAATAAAATTGTATAGCTGTATTTTACTAATAAAGCCTAATGTCATCAAATAACAAGTGCACAACTTCAATAACAAAAGAATTTTATTATTTCTGCATTTGTACTGTATTGGAAATCTTCTTAAACATTGTACATTATACAGCTAATATCTAAAAGTTTTTTCATGTAAAATATAGTACAGTACAGTATTTCTATGAGTTGATGTCACAGTTTCATATCTAAATATACTTTTCCAGCCAGACCATTCTCAAAACACTGCACTGTATATACTAACTTATTCTATTTCCTGTTATGTTTCTGGTTTGCTCTCTTTGTTGGCTTGACATTTCAAAGAGGGTTATTTTTTTGTCAAATGTATGTAGAAAATAAACAAATACATATTAGAGAACAACTAAGGGTGTAAGAAAATTGAAGCAGGATTTGGCAAAGAAAGATCCTATGTATGAAAAATCCTTGATATCAATTTGAAACATTGAAAATCTGTCTTTATATGGTATAGCTTTGCTAAAAATCAGAACACCATAACAGATGAAAATATAACAGCACAACTGCAGTAGCTCTCAGGTTGTTTTTTTATGGCAACACACACTGGGAGCTGCTGTGCACTCCTCATGAGCCATCAATTTTAAATTACTTCCACTATGATAAATATGAACAAATACTCGGCAATCACAGCCCCATGATGTCTCACAGGCCAGAGACTTCTGTACATCTATCTTTCACTCATAGTTGATTGCAGTTTATGAAGTCATTGTGGGTAGATCTCAGTTCCTGTTAGAATTTGGAGGTGCTTGTATTAAATCCCTCTCTGTTGTTACAGTGTTTTCTCTGGCTCAGTGTTTTATTTATGTGTTGGTGCAGTACATATGCAAACTGACCAACATATGACAACATGGCCTCTGTAATAAATGACAAAATAATCAAACATTTATATTATATTATATTAAAGACGTTAAGTATAATTAGCCCAATAGCACTTTTTATTTTGCATAAATAACAACTTTTCTCTATTTTTCTTTCTATGATGAACACCATTCCAGGGCACTTAAATTCTACAATTATTTATATGCGTTTTTACAGCTGGAGCACAGGCGTGTAAAATGGCTGGCATGTGGTTATTTAATGAGGAAGGATTTTGGGTGTAAATTGCAATGCCTTGCTGTATGCTTACCTATGGAGCCTCTGAGAAGAGGGAAAAAAATAAGCAGTTGGAGAAATAGTGATGAGTTTGCTGAGTTGCTTAACCTTTTGCTTTTCGGAAATGTGGAAATGCTCAAGTATTCCTGCAAATTTATTGAAATACGGTAAAATTAATGTGGTAGAAGAAAATGAATTAGTTTTGACTGAATTATAATAGTGCAATGGTCTTTTAAGAATCTCTGAGGGCTACAGGATTGCCTGACAAATATGTTGGACTGATTTATTGTGGCCTAAAATGTGACCTGAGCTGTGAGGTAGAAGTGCTTTCTATTGCACCACCATGCGTCACTGAGATAAAGTTAAATTCTGATTCCACAATACTCAGTCCTTCATCTCTCTGCATCTCCTGAATAAAAAATCGTATTGACTAACGCCTACAGAGCCTGTGATAGAAAGGATCATCAGCATTATATACTTGGAGGGCTGTTTCTGGCACTACCTGATCTATACTACCTAGCGAGAAGCATAATATGTTTAATCCAGCAGTGGAAACACAATGTACAATGAACTTAGTTAAGTAAAGCCAAGTGGCTTTATTGTCAAACCATTCATAAACAAAATATCATTCCCCAGGACCACAGTGCAACATATACATAAACATAGAATAAGTGCAAGACAAGTAAAGCTATAATATGCTGTAATGGAAAACAGATACATAATTAACAGAAGAATGAATGGATAGCAATAAATTAAAATAGTAACAAATGTACTGCATATAAATGAGCTACTAGGAACACATCTAAATGGGGAGGGGGCAGCACAGAGTTCAGAGTCCGGACAGCCTAGGAGGAGAAGCTGTTGGGAACCTGTCAGAAATGGTTTGAATGATACCTTCAGTCAAATGGAGGTGGGACAAAGAAACTGTGGGAAGGGAGAAAGCAGTCCTCCACAATGCTGTAGGCTTTGTAGATATAACTCTTAATAAAGATGTCTTTTATAGAGTGTTGAGTAGTCCTAACGACTATTTCAGCTGTGGGTACTATCTGTTGAAGCACCTTGCATTCAAAGACACATGATGATGTAGCTGGTCAGAAAGCTCTCGATGGTACCCCTGTAGAAAGTGATGAAAATAATAGGTAGGTAGGCTTGCCACCCTCAGTTGCTGAAGAAAGTGGAGAGATTGCTGCACCTTCTTGGTTATGTAGGTTGTATTGATTGACCAAGTAAGGTCAGCTGCCAGGTGCACACCACTGAATTTGGTGATCTTCACCTATTCCATTGCAGAGCCCTTGATGTGCAGGTGGGTGTGGACAGCATGGGTCTTTCTGAAGTAAACAATCATCTGTTTTACCTTGAGCATGTTAAGAGACATATTGTTACACTTACACCAGTCTCGCAGTCATTGTATCTCCATTCTGTAAGCTTACTTGTCCCCCATTGCTGATGAGACGCACCACAGTTGTGTTGTCAGCAAACTGAATGATGGTGCTGGAGATGGTGTTTCTGATGCTGACTGTCTAGGATCTCTCAGGAATTCCAGGATCCAGTTGCATAGAAAAGTATTATTGCCTAGTAGACTCAACTTTCCTCAGAGATTCTGTGGTATGATGGTATTGAATGCAGAAAATCTATAAGCGTCAGTCTAACATAATTGTCTTTTTTGTCCAGATTGGACAGGGCCAAATAAAGAGTAGATGATATAGCATAATCAGTTGAATGATTCGAGTGCTAGGCAAACTGGAGAGAGTCATGTGATAAGGGAAGTCTGGCTTTCAGGTGAATAAGGACTAGCCTTTCGAAAAAGTTCATTATGACAGATGTTAGTGCTAAATGGTGATAGTCATTGAAGCAAGATACAGAGGACTTCTTCGGAACAGGTACTGTATGATGGTGGAGTTTTGGAAGCACTCTGAGACAACTTTGAGGTAAGAGACAAATTCATTCTTCAGCATGGGTATGATGGTGGTCATTTGGAAACACTTGGGGATGACCACCTGCCTCAGGGAAGTGCTGAAGATATTTATAAAGATATCTGTCAGCTGATTTGTACATTCCCAGGCCACTCAGCCAAGTATATTGTCTGATGCAGCAGCTTTGACTGGGTTTAGCTGCAGAACAAGTATTTTCATAATATTTCATTATGGCTAGCTAATGTACCCTCAAATGAAAATAGTATGATTATTTTCTTTTAAATACCTGTGGGGTGCAAATCCAACAAATCGGGTAGTGACATCATACATTCATGCACAAGTATATGTCATAAATTATTCACGTTTTCTGTTGTGAATTCACACCAATATTAAAAGTCAAAAGTCCGGTGTTTCAGTGGTTCTTCATCCACGATTTAGGAGGGTTAGGAAGACTTTCAGCAATAGAACCATTTATCAGGAACTGTAAACACTGCAGAGTACAGGTGTTATTTTATTTATATGTGGTAAAGAGAGCTCAGTTAGGCAGGGAGTGCCCTTTTTATTAGAGCATTTTCTGTTTATGAAACATGTACATGTAAGACACTGATGGTTCATTTATCACGAGTAGCAAATCACGTATTGTAGTTGAGCATACGTCTACAACATATGAGTGAACACACAAAAGCACTGACAATTTGAAGGAAAGTGACTTGCTGGTTTTTGGTTGACCACATCATCATTCATTTCCATGCCTTGAATCTAAAGATGTGGTTGGGTAGACATTAAAAACATAAATCATTACGATAATAGAGATGTTTACAGACTAAACTATACATTGGACTGTATTATTTCAGTTTTCAAGAGGCAGTAAGACAAAAATACACTGAAAGTTGAAAATAAATTAATTATAGCAATGTTTATAATTAAAGTATATGAAATGAGTAAGATGAGAAACCAATGGAAAAATTGGTTGTATGAGAGCTGCTTTTATTCTTGTTTATTTTTTTTATTTTTTGCATCTTATTTTACTATTTTTGTTAAGGAAAATGTTTTTGTTAGTTTATTTTTTATATGTGTTGGTTGTAATTGGTTTAGGTAAGCTTCTTCTTTGTCATTTTGCAATATTTATTTGAATTTTTTCTTTATGTTTTAGTTTTGTCAGTTATTTCTTTTAATTTCTTGTTAGATGATGAGACCCAGGAGGTGGGACCTCCTAGCACTGCAGAAGTACGGCTTACAAGGTATGGCCTGGCAGGCTGTGGATGATTGCTGAGGCATTAGTCCTTACGTTTTTTGCATTTGAATGCATTCCAGTTCTTATAAATGTAATAGGCATTCCAATAACAAACAAGCTCCAGTAAAGAATCTGAAAGGTCAGAAACAGAGCAAAAAGGTCCAAAAAACCCTGGAGTACACTAAATTATATTGCACAGTAATGCAGAACTCACCAACACCACAAAGCACATTCAATGAACTGCAATGAACTCCTTGTTTACTCAGCCTTAAGTGAGAACCACACACAAATAACTAGGAGCACAGCAGGACAGGCAGATGCATATGGAAACCAAAAAAAAAACTGATAAATAGGTTGGTACACAAATAATAAACATATGAAATATTATTGACATAAATAAAAGAATCAAAAATAAAAAAAATATATAAAAAGGAATTTAAGCACAAGCCAAGGGAGAGACACTGATTGAAATATAACATGTTTTGTGAATGTAGGCCTCTTTTGGTAACAGTTTGTAGGATGCAGAATCAGTACAGTTATGCATAACAAACACCTACAACATATACAGTAGTATCATTCTAGATACTGTATGTGGATGTACTGCTCCTTGAGACACTTTTCCCAACCCTAAGCGTACACGATTATATTATATGCTATTCAGCCCCAAAGTGCCAAAAAAACCTCGAAAACTAATAAATAATTCAAGAATGTGAGTGACAAACACTACTTTTCAGTTAGCCACAGTTATAAATAAAGAACACACCAACAGCAGTAAATGAAAGAATGGAAAGTAAATGATTGTTTCTCTTTGCAAAAATATCATGCTGAAACACAATCTCCCACACACAAATTACTTCTTCTTCTTTTTCTTTTGGCTGCTCCTATTAGGGGTTGCCACAGTGGACCATCTTCTTCCATATCTTTCTGTCTTCTGCATCTTGTTCTGTTACACCCACCACCTGCATGTCCTCTCTCACCACATCCATAAACCTTCTCTTAGGCCTTCCTCTTTTCCTCTTTCCTGGCAGCTCTATCGTTAACATCATTTTCCTAATATACCCAGCATCTCTCCTCTGCACATGTCCAAACCAATGCAATCTCACCTCTCTGACTTTGTCTCCCAACCTGAGATGACCCTCTAATGTATTCATTTCTAATCCTGTCCATCCTCATTACACCCAATGCAAATCTTAACATCTTTAACTCTGCTACCTCCTGCTCTGTCTCCTGCTTTCTGGTCAGTGCCACCATCTCCAACCCATATAACATAGCTGGTCTCACTACCGTCCTGTAGACCTTCCCTTTCACTCTTGCTGAAATCACTCCTGACACTCTTCTGCACCCATTCCACCCTGCCTGCACTCTCTTTTCTCTTTTCACACAAATTACGATACAAGTCAAATAATAAGCCACTAATACTGTAACAACAAAAAGACAATGAGTTTTATAGTTAAAAAAATTATTTAAATGTCCAACCAAGGTACATTTGTAATCTTAATGTTTTTCAATCCAAAGTTTGCAGAGACATACATCAGATACATGGAAAGATCACCCGCTTCCTCTTCATTCAGGTCCAACTAGGCCTTCTCCCAAAATACACCCTAAAAGAAAAGGAAACTGTAATCTTTACAGGAATTCACTTATGTCTTCCACAGAAATGAACTTGAGAACATTATTCAGATGATGTAGTAGTTTCAAATCACAAGTGTCATTGACCAGCCTTTTCTATGGTGCTCCCTCCCTCCTTCTCTCCCACCCTTCTTCTCTCTCTCTCTCTCTCTCTCCTCATTCACCTCTGCCTTTAACCCTTATGCTTCTTATTCAGTCCCTCACTCTTATTTTCATTGGGATCCTTTCTTTAAAGTTCAAAGGCTTCTTTTACCTAAATGGACTATTCTGTTGTATTATAAGAACACAGATAGGTACAAATAGACACTAACCACAAAGTACACATGAGAATTTTTACATGAATGTAAAATGGGGGAATAGGGGTAACTTGTATTATCTGTCAAAACAATCTGTTTTTTCATTCCTAAGAGCAATCGAAACATAATCCTTTTGAGCTAGGTAATTAAACAGGCTCCCAAAGTCCATTTTGAACTCTGTCGTTGAGTGCTTAGTATTTGCTTTTTGTACTTCTTTGCTTCTGGCATTTCTTATTACAGTTTTTGCTGTGCCCTTGTTTTCTTGGATATCCTCTAGTGAAATTTTTTTAATCTTCAGTTTTATTTTTGCACATAAGAAGAAATTATTTTATTTTTGCGTGCATGAAGTTAGCATGTACCTGACATTTAGAAAAGAAAATGCAGACATTATTCAAGATAAGCAATTAGTCATTAATCATCTTACAACATATTTTACATATCCTTCAGTCTGCACTGTATTATAAGATAACTGTAGGTGTTAATTTAGTTATTTAAAATTTTTCAGGAACAAGAAAAGCTATTGTAAAAATAGAATAGTACATGAAATTCTTCATACATAGACTAATTAACAATAAAATGAGCTGGTGAATAACTGGTATTATGATCGATTGACTAAGAGATATTACAAACATATTTTACTTTGGTGTTATCATTAACATTAAGGATACATTTTCAGCCCTAAAAGGCTTGGACTCTGGCTCAGTTCCCAGGGGTCAATCTGCAGGGAATTTTCATTGTATACTTGGGTTACTTCTATAGAGTCATTTTATTTTCACAAGGGCATACAATTATGTGGCCTGCTTTGAGTAAATATGAGTATGTACAGTGGTCTGTGATGTCTCAGTTTTCTTTTCTTTTTTTAAGATTATTCTGATGTCCTCATTAATGGTGTACTTGATATATTGTACAGCAGTATAACACCTTTGGTTATCCAGACCACAGAGGGACACGCTCCTCAGGCGAGCCTTGGATTGGACCCTGGGCTTAAGTTGTATCACAGGAAGCTGAGAGAATAGTGTGGCATAAATGAGGCAGAACCGGTTCACATGTATGAGTCCCAGAAGGAACAAAGCATCTGAGATTGTGTGTCACCACAGCACTGAACATCTGAGTGGTGGGTGGAAGCAGTGCTAAAGAAGCCAAAGGTCCTTTTAAAGGGCCCTCACTAGCAGTCGCTATTAAAAGTCTGATTCCATTGCTCTGTCTCCTGTACTCTCCTGGGACACTACAGTCGTTAAGTCTTCATTAAATACTAGTGTCTTCCAGATTCTTTGTAGACTACAGTAGTTAAACCTGGGGATGTCACAAGAGCAGATATTTTGAAAATTATTTGACACCAAAGTTCTGAAAACTTAATGGTACCTGATTTATTTTAGTGTGCACTAGTGCATTACTGCAAGTAATTAGTTAATACCAAAAGAAATGATTTGATATTTACAGTGCTTTGAAGGAAATGGCGTGTACAGTGTTAACAGGTGTGTAATCACTGAAACATACAGTTAGTAGGCCAAGCAAAACAGCATACTTAATTGCCAAATACAAATCTTCAAATACTGAATTTATGTCAGTCGTTTTTCTTTTGTGTAACCCATTAGTGAAAGCACGCATGATATACTGTACTTCAATGGTATGTTGAAAAATGTATTGCTGTCTCATAGTTATACATTTATTGAGTACAAGTAATTACAGCCCAAGTAATTTTCTAATTCTAGATTTGTACAGGCATAAGCAATAACAAAGTATGATCACTCATGTGAGAAGCCTTGAAAAGAGAAAAACAAACATATGTGAAATAAAGAATTAATGTACAGTAAAACTGAGTGATTTGAAATAGAAAGGTTTAAAGTGGGGCACATGTATAAAATAAGGGACAGATTTACAAAATTAAAGCACCATAAACTTCTTTGACATTTGAAATTTGAATTAATTTGAGTCATTTGTTAAATATTACTTTTCGATAATATTTTTAACCAGCTAATGATCCAAATTTAAACCTTATAATAGTAAATGTTGCACACTTAATAGACTGGTTCACTGACAAATCATACTTCAAAAACATGTTGTTAAAAAGCAGCTTTAAAGATTTTGCTTTAAAGTAAATAGCCTGAATTATCCTGGAATCCACTGACTCAACACTACATATATAATTTGAATTTGTACATTTATCTTTGGCTTTAAGCAGTATTTTTCAGTTATTAGGCAGAAAATCTATACTAATTAAAGACAAAGCCCTCCCTGACTCACTGACACACTCATCACTAATTCTCCAACTTCCCGTGTAGGTAGAAGGCTGAAATTTGGCAGGCTCATTCCTTACAGGTTACTGACAAAAGTTAAGCAGGTTTCATTTCGAAATTATACGCGTAACGGACATAATGGTTGACAACGTCCGCCATGTTGAACTTTCTTATTTATGGCCCCATCTTCACGAAATTTGGTAGGCGGGTTCCCTGCGCTAACCGAAACCAATGTACATACTTATTTCGGTGGTATGACGCCAGTGTCGGCCCCCATATTTAACTTTCCAATGGTCTTTGTTACCTATGGGCCCATATTCAAGAAATTTGGTATGCGGATTTCCAACGCTAACTGAATCCTACTTACGTACATATATATGTCCATAGCCTGCAGCTCAGTCGCCGTGTGAAGCGGCATTGGGTCCCCCTTCTCCACGCCTCCCACGTTGTTGCCTGTCTGCCTATATAAGGCCGTCTGTCGCTCCGGTCTCTTCATTCCCTTCCTTGCTTCACCACGGTATTCACGTTTCCCTGCTGATAACCGCAGCCTTTTTATTTAATCCACGGCTTCTCCGCTGTTTTATTGTTCGTTTATTATGATTATAGTTATTGTATAGGTATTTTAGACTTAGTTTACATTGTTCAGGTACCCATTTCCTTTATCATTCCAACTGTACCCCATTTAACATGTCTATCAAGGTGATCACCATCGATCAAAGAACTGTCACTTACCGAGTGGTTTCCATGCCTGGAGATGGCACCTGCCTTTTCCATTCTCTATGTTACATATTGCACGACCATATCAGGCTCACTCTTGATTTCCGGAGGAACATTGTGTCTTATGTATTGAATGACTGGGATAGGTTCAAGGTGTGGACTGATGATGGTACAGGATATATTTATACTACACAGGAGCACTATAAGAGTGAAATGCTTAAGCCCTTCACCTATGGTTCTGCATGTCAGTTGATGGCTGCCACTGAATTGTTCATTTGTCGCTTTCCAGTGTACCGAAATGGCCAAATATTTTACACCTTTCGACAACCACCAATGCCTCTTAAACATCTTAGATTCACAGGTGATGATTTCAGTAGTAGACAGTTTGATGCTTATGAATGTTTAAACTCTCAAAAGCTGGATGTGAAGTTATCGATGAAACCGGTTGTATGCTTACAACGCTTGATAGATGCCGAATGTCACATCAACACATTTCCTGCAAATACTAATGTAATTGAAACAAACCATGAAACTCAAACCGATTATGACAGCAGCAATCCAAGCTGTGAGATTTGAGGCAAGATTGCTTTTCACATGACCAACTGTACATTGCATGCTCAAGAGTAAGCTCAGCGCACAGCTTGGTCATATTACAACCAGAGGGCCGAACTGACAACATGGTATACAAAGAGATCCTTAACAAATAATTATTGGTATATTTTCCCTCAGTTGAAAAAGGTTTACTTTTCGTAATAAAAAAATTAAGGCAGTACTTTGCCACTGCAAAGCGAGGGTATTTTGCTAGTGTAAGAATAAATTCAGAATGTGCACCTGCTGAGGTAAATCAGATAGTTCATGATAATTCATTCTTTATTAACCTAACGTTGAAATCCCAACAAGATGGCAAAACCCCCTTTGTTGTTACACTGTATTGCATTTTGATATTTATGAATGTCAATACTTTTTTCCATAAATGATAGCTGGGTAACTATTTGATGGATATATTAGTATTTTAAAGCTATTGTTGCTGTTCATATTTATATATTTTATGTTGTATTACTGAAAAAAGCACATTATTTTTCACTTCAATAATGGAGTTACCATAATAAAAAGCCATTGAATGCGATTGCAGTTTTTTGTTGTGGTATCGAAATGTATTGAGCATCAAAAAATTTCATTGGTATTGGAACTGAATACAGAAATTCTGGTTTTGTTACATCCCTAACCCTGCCCAAGAAAAATAATTTTGTCTCCTTTTCCTTTGGAAATTTTACACATATTTGTTACAGAATGATAAAAGACACAAAGCGTAGAGGTTCATTTTATAAACTATTGCATTTACATACAGTGTGAATCAATGCATAGATTTACCCTTGTTGGTCCGTTGGTCTACACCCAAGTGACTTATTAAAAATACGTTTTTTATTATATTCTTATTCTTCTTCTGTCTTTGGATTTAGCTAAGATGAATGCTGTATTACCATCAATTTTTTTAGGATAAAGCATTAAACCAATAAGGAAGAACTTCAGCACATTTATGTTTGGTAGAATGTCTGGTGGAAGAGGGATGGTCATTTGGCCTTGGAACTCCAGCAGATTTATTTTCTCAAGCATCTTTGCAGTTGTTTTTTTTTTTTATTTTTCTGTTCTCACTGGCCATCTAACCATAGTATTGGACTTGTTGCTATAATTATTAGAGACATATAAAATGAATTTGGCAATATTATCCATAATGTAAGACTTTACTCTATCAGTGTCTTCTTTATCTGTGTTGTTTAAATGCATAATGATTTATCCTTATTTATTATTTTTAGTATTCAATCTACCTATTCATTCATGTATTTATTTCTGATTTATTAATATTCTTTTTACTTGCAATATTTTTTGTTTAACATTGTGTAAAACAGTTTCAGCTACATGTTTTGTATGAAAATGTCCTAGAGAAATAAATGTTGGTGTTGGTAATCTGTGCAGGACTCACTCGTGCCTTAATTTCTTTTCTTCTAAAGCAAACAGAATATAGCCAAATAATAGCAGAACATGAAATTTATTGTTATGTTAAAAAGAACATAACAATATAGTTAATTCTATATCAGGAGTAAGTAGCAGTTTAATTATGTCTTTTTCAGGCTATACAGTGAAATTGTTTGATAAAATAAAGTATGATTCTTGATCGTCTAGCTAGCCTGAGCTTAAGTGAAGTACATGTGGTCCCGTTCTATAAAATAAGCTAGCTGATCTGATGCCACCAGTTTTCATGTTTAGCTTTAAATTTATTGGTGTTGTCACCTAAAAAATTAGCTGAGAGCGGTACCCCCCTTCTGTCTAAGTTTCATTATGTCTGTCTACCAGTGACTACGTCCGCCTGCATTAGATGAATAATAATGTCTTTGATTTTATTGTCATTTAATTTGAGTAACTGATTTATAATACCTAATGTTTTAAAATAGCTATTACAAGAAGCATGAATTCCATCATTGCAAAGGAATAAAAAATTATTATTCATTTTTTTATTGCAATTAAATTATTCTTCAGGAAAACACAATATGGATTTGGGGAAAATAATCATAAAAAATTAGATCCCTTTAAACAGTGATAATCGGGTTATATCGAATTTTCAAAATATAGTATTTATTTTTTGAATTACAGTCTATAGTTTTCATTTTCTAAATGTATTTCTTTTTTGAATTACAATCTATAGCTTTTTTCATTACTGACTTAAATGTATAGCTATTTTGAGTACTTTTGTAAGCATGAGTGAAATGTTATAGCTCCAGGATGACTGTAAAACAAAAGTTAGTTTTCAAAGTGAAAAATGTCTACATGAAGGAGACAGTTGGATGCTCCTTTCAAGTTCCAGTAATGTTAACTCCACTGATCTATATGGCCTATGACCCTTTAAATTCAACTGGCAGCCCTGCAGGCTTCTAAAGCAGCTGTGTACTTTATCCTTGGACATTAAAAGAAGGCAGAGCATGAACACTACAATTTAAGTATACGTGACAGGGGCCAGTGCAAGGTCCTACTAGCTTTCCTCTGTTTATTTATGAAGCCTTTTTTGTTTTTTTATTTAATTTTCTCTGTGGTTTTATAGTTTTGGGTGATCCCTTTTGGGGAATCAGAAGTTAAGTTTGTGATTGGCTAGGTGTTCTGAGAACATTAAAAGTTATCAACACTAGAGTGTTTCAAAGCAAGGAGGCAAAATCCTGCAGGTAAAACAGTGAGGTCAAGTATAAAAAGAAATCTGACATTCAGTTCATTTACAGTTCTTACTATTGTCAGAATAATATGTCCTAATAATATGATTACAGTTTCTTCATTTTGTTTATATTGAAGTACTAACTTACTGTTGCTTTAGTATGCTTGCACATACTGCATATATTTTAACATTTTGCAAACTTCAGTTTATTTATTTATTAGGGATGGATAGATAGATATATTTTTAAAAATAGATCCCTTGATGTCACTTTTCTTTGCTTTCATTTTCCCTGTCTATGTTGGCTTTAACTCATTCCATATTCTTACATAAATCTGTGTTTTTAAATTTGCATGTACTCACCTAAAAGACTTCTTCAGTCTCCTCTATCTGCTTACTCTACACTCCTTACTCTAAATTATGCTTCTTCATTCTAAATGAAAATTCAAAGTATATTGTTGTCAAATTTTTACCTGAGGACAAATACAGTTCTATCTATAGATCTAATATTGATGCTGCCCTACTCTTGTGATGTTTTAATTGTGCTTTGATGTTATTTGTTATTACAGTTTAAAATGCATTATGTTTCCTAGGAAGGTGCTAGTAAATAAAATATTATTAATATAAATCATAAAATATATTTTACCCCTGCATGCACAGAGAGTCTAAGCCCGAAAGTGTGTTTTATAGATCTATTAAAATTTATTTTCTTCTCTGTTCTTCATGGCAAACAATATACTAATGTTTTTATGCTGTATTTGCAGCAAAAGATTTTTGGGGCATAAAAATGTTTTCAACAGAAGGTATTGCTCTGGTGATAGGAAACATCAGCTTTGTAATCTTTGGTCAAAAGTGGATATGTTAATTTTATTTGAATAAATTACTGGCTGTTAACAGAACCACTTCACAATTTTCCCTCTGATGTGGTTAAATAATAATGCTAATCCTTGTCAATGCTAGATAGATATTATCTCCCTTCTCCATTTCCTGGATTCCTAGGTCAGGCAATTCCCAATAAACGATGCTGGAGGGCTCTTCTTGGAGGCAGTAGGCATTGCACCGATGCAACAGATCATGCTCCGCTTAGGTGAAGTTAAACAATGAGAGCATTTATTCAAGGGCATCACTAGTGGATTACAGCAGAATATGACATAAATAGTTTATTATAAATTCTTTTACTCCCTGTCTGTCTATAAATGAAATGGGTTCTCCATCTGTCTAAACCAGTTTGTGTTTAAAAGGAGGTGGTTAGCTTCAATTCCTGTTTTTGTTTAAGCTCTCATAAATCCCCATGGGTCGCAGTGGTGGTCGATAGCATAATATACGAATAAGTAAATCCCATAAACAAAAGAACAAAGAGCACTGTTCATCTGTATGATATTTATATTTGCACGCTATACAGCCTTAGAAAGCAATATTTATGATAATTTAGATTAAAGAAGTATGAGGGTATAGTACAGTACACCTCAAAGTTAATTTAAAATTCTATCCAGTTGCATTTTTATAAACAAAAGCATATTACTTTGAATAATCATAAAAGAACAGAATACAAAGAATCAACTTTGCCTGCTCTAAACAAATATTTAAAAGCACTGACTCATGAAGATTAAAATTGGTTATTATATTTTTCTAAAGTTTATGCATAATTGAGTTAGTGGTTTAGAAAATAAAAAAGACTGATTTTGTGGCATGTAACTTAGTGTTTTCACTTGTGGAATAAAGTACCTTAGAACTTTAATATTTGTAAGTGCACAATCAGTGTAAAATTCTATTATTAAGGCTATTGTCATTTTTACCTTATATGTACACTCTTAAAAATAAAGGAGACAGAATTGTTCTATAAAGTGATGTAATAGGAAAACCATTTTTGGTTCCCAAAAGACCCATCCACATGAAAGTTCCAGAAAGCACCTTAATTTATTTGGATCCGTAACAGATTCCATACAGTAAATACAGTGATCCCTTGCTATATCGCGCTTCAACTTTCGTGGCTTCACTCCATCGCGGATTTTAAATGTAAGCATATCTAAATATATATCACGGATTTTTCGCTGGTTCGCAGATTTCTGTGGACAATGGGTCTTTTAATTTATGGTACACGCTTCCTCAGTTGGTTTGCCCAGTTGATTTCATACAAGGGACGCTATTGGCGGATGGCTGAGAAGCTACCCAATCAGAGCATGTATTACATATTAAATAAAACTCTTCAATGATATGCGATATGCTTTTCATGCGGTGCTTTATATATATATAAAATACCGTATTTCCCCGAAAATAAGGCCGGGTCTTATATTAATTTTTATTCCAAAAGATGCACAAGGGCTTATTTTCAGGGGATGTCTTATATTTATTCATATGCAACAATCTACATTTATTCAAATACAGTCTTGTCATCTTATTCTGGAATATCATCATAACTCTCCACATTCAAACCCTGAATTCCAGCCTGAATTTCTTGCGACTCGAGCTGCTTTTAGGATCCTCCGGGATCGATGTGCATGCTTTGATGTTTGATGAATGCTTTGCTGTGGGTCAAGCAAAATGTCGGCATACAAATGCATTTGTGGTGCTTTTATATTCAAGGATTGCATATTCCTCAATGTAATGACACAATACTAAGTCTCACATACCATCTTCTGTGCTGTCTTTTTTTTTTTTTTGCACCTTCACAACAGCATTAGAATGTACGGTAGCCTATTTGAGCCACAGAGAAAAAAAATTAAGGACATGGGAAAAAGGTATATTTTGTGATTAAAGTGGAAATTTCGGCGTTAATCTCAAAATGTCCACTTTAACCTTGTAGTTGACTTTATCATTAAAGTAGACCATCATAAACGTCATCTTTATACTGACCCAGTTATTAATTGCTACGTGCTTCTGGGGCTTTCTCCTGACCTGATAGCAGCAGCAAGCAGCAATAGATCACCATACAGAACACATTAAATGTATAATATTCCAAACCTGCACATTTAGAATCCTTAGATTTATACTTGATATCACTTTCATGATGAAATGCATTAAAGTATGTATGTTACATTTTACAGATAAATTGTTAACTTTATTTAAATAATGAATACTGTCAATAATTACATAGATGGGGTGGCAAGGTGGCAGAGCTGTAGCACTGCTGCCTCACAGGGAGTCACATCACTGGTGCTCCCTGCCTGGAGTTTGAATGTTTTCCTTGTGGGTTTCCACAGTGTGTTCCATTTTCCTTCCAAAGACATGAAGGTTTGGGGATTTAGTGACACTAAAATGACACCAGTGTATGTGAGTGCTTGTGTTCAGCTTGTGATGAGCTGATGCCCCATCTGGGGATTTTGTTTCTGTCTCGTGCCCAATGCTTGCTGGAATGGGCACATTTCCAGATTGATGGATGTAATCATTAAACATCCTTTTCAGAGATATTGTGGCAAGGTCTCCTTGGAATCTAGTGGATGTTTCAGGCAATACACAACACAGCGTAGCCAAACGTTTTCTACTGTGATGATATCTCGCACTGCCACCTGGTGTAATATTCCAGATTTACATAAAGTATGCACACAAGTATAAACAGTACAATGCTTGTGTAGCATTAGTATCCATGGGCACATGCGTCACGTGAAGTATAAACACAGCCTTAGGCGCCTTACATTTCAGTTGACGATCTTGACTAGGGCTTATTTTTGGTGTAGGGCTTATATAACAGAGCAGCATGAAAATCATGTTAGGGCTTATTTTCAGAGTAGGTCTTATTTTCGGGGAAATATGGTATATATATATATATATATATATATATATATATATATGGTGACAGATAGGGGTCGCTGTTGACCCCAGAACCCTCAGACACCAGACACCAGGTAAAATATGAGAAATAATTTTAATTCTTCCAATAAAGTGCACAAAGCACCTCCGCAATCCACACAAATCTACTATAATAATCACAGTAATAATCACACTATAAACAATCCTCCACTCCACCCAGCAGCTCCGTCACACTCCCACCCAACTTGGCTCTGCCTGCTGGGATTTCCCATATTCCTTTAATATTCCTTGACTCGGAAGTGCTTCTGTCCCTCAGTCGATGTGATTTCCTAGCTCTTCCGGGTCAGATGAAAACTCCTTTTTCTTCAGCCCGGAAGTACTTCATTTGGAAGTACTTCATTTCTTCTGTCACCATGACTAGGGAGTACTTCTGGGCTACTGTATATGGGCAATATAAATCCCTGTGCCTCCCTGCAGTGTCCCCTGGCGGTCCCCACAGTATCCAGCAGGGCTGTGAAGTAAAACTCCAATGTCCATGATGCCCTGCTGGAATTCAGGGCCCCTCCTTATTGCAGGGAGGACTCCATCTAGCGGTGTGGTTGGTATTGGCCAGGATAAACTGCCAGCCATATATCACAATATATAAAATCCTAAGCCTAAAAGTGCAACGATTTTGTGCAACGATTTTATGTGACTTTTTATGTCACATTTTTTGTCATGTTTTAAATTGGTCTTATTTTAAAACCTACATATATATGTTTGCTATCATTCTTTTCAGTATTTATCGAACTTTAATGTGATGTTGTTAGATTTTCTGATTCTTATTCCATTTTTAAATGATAAATTAAAATATCAAGAAAGTCATGGTTTTTAATGTCAAGAAAGTCGTAGTTTTTAATTTCAATAAATCATTATTATTTCAATAATGTATTTTAATAATTCATTGGCCTACGCAAGTGGGGGTTGGCCCCCTAGTGTATATATATATATCTCTATATATAATCTTCATTTGGATCTTGATCTTTGTTTGTCCGCGAATGAATTAGAAGAAGCACTAGATGGCACTAGAGAGACAGCTAAAACATAGGCATTGTATTAAGAATCTCCTCCAGGCTTATACTACTGAAGACTGTAGTACGCCAATCACACCTCAAAACACAGACATTCAAAATAAACAAATTGTTGTGCTTTAAATTAACTAAAGAGATCTTCATTTAGATCTTGATCTTTCTTTGTCCGCGAATTCCACGCATGCATAGACTACCTACCAGTTTAGTACGTTGTTGTTACTCACGGATGTCAACAATGTGCCGAAATAACGAAAGGGGTGGTGGACAGTGTTATGCTGGTTAGCTCCTGAGGCCTGGTTAGAGAATGAGATTGCCGAAGATAAAAGGTACGTGCCTACGTAACATATGAATGAAAGAAAAACAGTGGGTTCAATGAATGACAACGTGACAGCACATTCCGGAAATTATTGTTGTTACGTTGTAGCCGGCGAATGCTGCGCGTCTCACAGTTGTACCATGGCTTGCTCACATGTCAGTGACGTGATCCCTATTTATGCTTTAAAGAGCCTGGATACCTATGTGTCCCCCGTTTATAACCATTGCTCCGTGTATATGGCCTTACTCTTTGGATTGCCACAAAGCAACCTGCGAGATTGGAGAAAGGTTGAGAAGACATTGTGAGAGGAAATGATAGCGTTGTGAAAACGAGACGGACTGTGAACGGACAGAAGCAGAAATGCTCCCACACCACCAAATTACTATTCGGACAGTGATTCCGAGTAGGCCTTTCCTATCGAATCAATGTTCAAGGGTTTTCTTTTGTAACTTTGTTTCCCTTATAGAAAATCATAATGCTGTGTGACGAAGGGCCCAGTTCACGACTGACAGCCGCATTTAAACAGGGAGCCCTTCACAGACAACTTTAACACACGCAACGTAGTTGGGTGCACATGGCTAGTAATAATATATATAAGCACTTTC
This sequence comes from Polypterus senegalus, assembly GCF_016835505.1. NCBI lineage: Eukaryota > Metazoa > Chordata > Cladistia > Polypteriformes > Polypteridae > Polypterus > Polypterus senegalus. Next base: position 86,781,820 of record NC_053160.1, read on the forward strand.
ACTGCATTTGACAAAATGGGTGGCATTCACAGTGGTTTAAAGTAGATTTAAAAAATTTAATTAGCGATATGTAAAATAATTTCGATTTGTCTGTTTGTATTAAAATTGATTATTTAAATTTGTGACTCAGCAGATATGAGGAAGGAATATTTAAAATATTTTACTTGGTTATGACAAGGAGAGTGAAACAGGAGTCTGCATGTCATAAGAAATAAATCTTACAGTCCTTAATACTACAGCAACAACAACAGCAACAACAACTACTACTATTACTACTACAATTAATAATAATAGTAATAATAATAATAATAATACATTTATTTATGCAGCACATTTCATATAGATAGACGAGAAATAGATAGTATGATTTACTACAGAAATAAACATAAAACAAGTAAATAGATTTTGTAAATCAATACTTATTTAACCTAAAGTGATGACATAATAGTTATTAGATTGTTTTTTTAATAATAGATACATCTAGATTAAAGCACTGGACAGGAAAAAAAGAAGAAAGGAAACCCTAAAGAAAATAAACTTTTGGGGGCCCAAAGTCTTTATTATTTCAAAATACAAAGTTCTGCAGACCTAGAAAAAACTAGTCACCCAGCTTCTCCTGGACATTCTTGATTTACTTTACCAATATTATGTTTAAGTCATGAAATCATAGAGTTCTGGAGGTGCTAGAGTTCCTCCATAAGTATTGCCTTTAAGTCCAATGTTGTTACATAAGATTGTTCTGAACTTTAATGATGGTTCATCGGCGTATAGCAGCACAGTACGAAACAGAGAAGGAAAAAGAGAAAGAGAAGGTGAAGAATAATGAATGATGATAACACTAACCATCATTATGAGGTTAACTAAATAATGACTTTAGCAACATTGCAGGTACTCGGTTACCTTATTTGTTTATTGTACATTTAGTTATGTTTGTTTCTGTAATAAAACTCACATTGGAATCATTACCATACACATAGTATGAGCAGCCAACACAGGTGTGATGAGCAAATTCTGTACTAAAATAATTTAAGCATGTATTAATCCAAATTTTTTCCTAAACAACAGCTAATAACACTTATGAAAAATGAAAAATGGAGTAAGTGTGTTTTTAGCATCTTTATGAAATGTCTTACAGGGCTTCCTTGACAAATCTTTGTTGGTAAAGCGTTCCAAACATTTGGCGAATAAAAACAAATGCTGTCTGATAAGTCTTTTTAAGCTTCATTTTAGATGTGTTGAGAAAGCCAACTCTTTGTTGCGGGGCTACATGAAATATTGAAATGTCTTTGACCTGTCATTTAAGTGTCATATTTGTGAATCTTTCTCTGCATATAAGAATCACATGCCTCAAAAGTTTGTTCTGTCAGTTTTTACCAGGATATCAAGTAAAGGCCGCACTTATCCCCTTTCGGAGGTGTAATTTTCTGTTCATACCATCCAGTCCTGGGTTAGATAATTTAAAAAGGACTACACATTTTATTGAAGAAGGACAATAATAAAAAATCAGCTTCATTGCTCATGTCTGGTATCTTTAGCTGGAAAAAGGAAAGAAAAAAATGAATATACCTCATCTGGATGCACATTGTAGTAAGTCGTTTAGGACACTTTCTCAATTCACCCTTTGTGGCTCTTGGTTCATCTTCAAAATTCACTGGTGATATTTTTTGGTTTACTATCTGCGGCCGTTTGAACTGCTTCCCCATGATTTTATTTACATTTAAAGGACTTGCCGTGTGTGGAGAGGTTAACATCTAGAAGGTAAGTACGATTTCACTTACTTTAACCCAAGCTGACCCCAAGGTTTGATTATGTGTGTAAACAGCCAGTTTTTTCATTTTGAATCCAATTGTAACAACATGAATACTGCGCAGCTAGTCAGGAAAAATGACGTTCTAACAGAGCCTGCAAGAACTTTCATGGTTGACCTGACATTATACAAAGCCTGATAACCATGATGCCACAAGCCAGAAATATGCATCAATCATCATGAAAGGCCCTTGGATGAAACATATTTATAAAACATATTATTCTTCAAAATACAGCAATCATTTGGAGAGATGGCAGACACCAGGCTAAGCAGAATTAGTACACTATTACTTAAAGTGAGGCTTACACCTTTTTTTAATGCAATTGAGTGCATCTAAAGATTACCTTTCATGTAGTGCAATATTCCAGTAACTTTTTGGGACATGCATGCACTAAAAAAAGTATAACATTGATGTTGTTCATTCAACGGAATTTTTCTCTTTCAAGCAACTTCAGATTAGTCATTTAGTGTTGTAGCTTGAAATATTTGGTTTCAGATCTCAATCAAAGTAAAAAAAAATGTTTGTACCAAAGTAAGTTATGGTGGAGGGAATAAACATAAAAATCCTATTTCAGTTAACTTAATATTTTAGGTAGTTTGTGTGTTATGTGGGAAGGGTCGTTTGTATATTCTTTCGATCGAACATTCCAGCATGCTGGCTTTCCAACTGCCAAAAAAGAAAAACACTTTCCCAAGTGGAGTGGACGTGGCAGGTCTGGTCATTTTCAGCAGCAGAGGATTTCTAGTAAGTAACCCTGTTTCTCAACTGTTAATTTTAAGTATAAGAACTCGTAACAAAACATACTTTCAAGAAAGCTGTAGAAACGTTAATAATTTTTTGTTGTATATTTAGGATTTACACTGCAAAATGCTTGTGTATTTACACTAGATTTTAAAATAAATGTAAAAAGTACAGCATTGGAATGTCTTATGTTCATAATATTTCTAATAGCATAAAAACAGGTTAAGACCAATAAACCATTTTAAATTGTAACAACTTAAAAAATAGATTTGCTTCAGTATTAAACAAATAAATTGCACCCAATCACTCCAAATGTTTGCCTCAACTTAAAAATGGTGTGTTGAATAAGATAAAAAGAATTATATTGGTTCAGATTGAAAATATTAAGTGTGAATCATTACCTTAATTATTTTAAGTTGAATGGAGGTTATACTTTTTTCAGTGTGTCATGGTAGGAAGACATGGAATTATATGTGCTTGTGAACACTCAGACATTACCTTATGACTTCTCCAAAATACTCAATGCTTGTTCTTCATAAGGAGATCTGCTACCATGCCAAACCTGTACAATTTCTCATGAGCTGACCTCGGAACACAACTTGCTTACTGACAACATGTGAAAGGTCATATGAAATCCACTGTGTATTTTTGTTTCATTCAGGCTCATGTAACCATCTCTGAAATCATTTTTCCTTCAGCACTTTTTTGAAATGTTGTCTCTCATTAGTATTAAGTAATACTACCTTGGACGACATGATGATGTTTGAGTAGTTTCTTTAAACAGATGTCTAGACATCATCCAGTATTTTATAAGAACTCCTTGCCTGAAGAAGGATGATTTAGAAACCATAAAAACTGCTGACAAAATGCCCGATAAGAGACATGTGCAGCGTTAGAGAAAGTGGATAGTCATCACTAAGCAAGTGCTAGTTTTTTGCTATCTTACATTTTAAAATTAAAAAGAGGATAAAAAAAAAAACTAGCCTGCAAGAACGAAATTGTAGCTGCCAATGATGAAGATGTCTGTACAAAACATAGGATATTGTGGTTGCTGGATGGATGAAGGCTATTATCTTTACCATTTAACCTGAAAATGAGCTAAATTTTCTCTTGCTTGCTCTGGTTAGTAATTTCAACAAAGAACATTACAAAAAATATATCAGTCATAATGGTCTATAAAGTATATTTAAGCAGACCTTATCTGGAACAGAGATGCTGGGACTTACTCTGTAGGAGGTGTTTAGTGTTTAGTGTCTGGTAATCCTCAGATCGGATGAGCAGCAATTGAGGGTTACATGCAGTGCCATTAAGGGACAGGCAGTACTGGACTTTAGAATGCACAAAGAAAAAAATATTCAAAATGAGAATGAAATAGTGAGAGAACTCCGCTAATATTTCAGTGACTTTTTACGAAATAAAAATAACCAGAATATTACAGGCAGATAAAACAATAAAATTTCAAAACAAAGATCACCATGAAAATCCTTTGTAATGATCACTAAGAATACTACAGCAGTCTCTTCAGATAGAGGAAATGCATACTGTAATACCTGATAAGCGATTAAAGGACACTAGACAACAAAAAGAGCAAAATACTGGATCCTAAATTACTGTAGAGCAATAAGCCTTACATCTGCTTGATGCAAGGTCATATATAGTAGAATCAGAAAAAAAATAGAAGACCACTTGAATTAAAAAAATCACTTAAATGAGAGTCACCAAGGGTTTATGAGTGAAAGGTCCTGAAATAGCAATCTCTTACATTTCTTTAAACAGGCAACTGGTGTATTAGACAAAATCAAAGAATTTGACACAATTTTCATTTAAAAACATTGAATCCGTCTTCACACCTGTATTTCAAAATGTAAATAGAAAATAAGGTAGTGTAAAATAAAATGTGCTGCATGGTAAACTAAACATTAAGTATAAATTTAAGATGGGTGGATACATATCCCTTATACATAGATTCTATTAAACTAAAAACGACATTTGTGGAAGTTAATATGGAAGATATATTTTTGAGTGTTAATTCAATTGTCTAATGTGACCTTTCCAGGTGGGTAAAAAGATAATATTGTCATTCAAATTCATGACACGATTGGCTTTATGAGGCCAGAGCAGCCTGTGAAATGTCACTGTTGCCTCCTGCAGTCTAAAGGCAAGAACATTGCTCTTTTAAAGTACAGTGGGGGAGTGAATTGCTGTTTTCTCCTTTGTAGACTCTCAACAATAACAGCAACAGAAATGGCAGCAACTTTTTATTATATCCGCTGTCATGAAAAATGGTCCTTAAAAAGGTGCTCAAGTTTATCTGCCACTGAAATAGAATAGACATTAAATTGAGAGAATGTCCCATCTGGCTTTGGTGCCAACAAAGTAGAAATAGACTAGAATGCTGCCACTTTCCTCTGCCACTGCTAATTTATACCATTTAAAAAAAAAAAATCCATCACTACTTCTCATTTCATTTCAGAGATCTGATGAGATAATTCTTTGCCTACTACCCAGAATTCATAGTGGATATTATGCGTACATTGGTGCTGCAGAATTTTACAACATTAGGACAAATGGTCACAGTAACATCCCACACTGGCTCAGGTTATGGCACTGTGCCCATAATAAAATCTAAAACCTAACAAAAAAATCCAGGCCCTGGAAAAAAAAAACAGAAAACAAAACAAAAAAAAATTATTTTAATAATACATGCTGAACTATATGTTTAAAATTTAAGTTACACTTTCATTTAATAGTAATCACCTTTATATCTCCAATTCATCAATATTATTATTGTATTGGCCATTAGATGCTTTACCTGTTTTTTAGTACTTTAAAACAAGGGCTTTTATGGAAGGTCTTGAACTTGAACTAACTTTTGTGCACCCTTTACTGGTGTCAACCTTCATGCTGCGACTGGTTTTAAGAATCATTCAATAACTAAATGCTAGCCATCTTTTATGCAGTTCATTCAGCAGGCATTCAGGCCCCTTCACTCAGTACATCATTGAAACACACATGTCTTAGGTATGACATGACAAGCTTTGCACACTTGGATTTGGGAATTGCTATTCTTCCTCACAGATCCTGTCAAATTCTTGAGACTGCTGATGGACAGCTCTTTTCAGGTCTCTCCAAAGATTCCCAGCTGGGTTCAAGTCTAGGCTCTTGCTGGACAAATCAAGGGCATTCACCGAATTGTTCCTAAATAACTCCTGTATTGTCTTCGCTTTGTGCCTAGGGTCATTTTCCTGTTGGAAGCTGTACCTTGGACCCAGTCTGAGGTCCAGTGGGTTTACATTAAGGATATCTCTATACTTTGCACAGTTCACCTTTTCATTGACCTTTATTAGACTCCCAGTCCCAGACACTGAAAAATAAGCTCACAGCATATTGCTGCCATAACCGTGTTTCACTGCTGGAATGGTGTTGTGCAGGTGATGAGCGGTACATGGTTTCCTCCCATCATAACACTTCAGCGTTGTTTTCAGCAGACCAGATAAACTTGTTTCCCACAGTCTGGGGGCCTTTAGGTGCCTTTCCGCAAACACCAAGCAGGCTTTGATTCGATGTTTTAATGAGGACAGGCTTTCATTTGGCCACTCTGCTATAAAGCCCAGAATGGTGTAGTGTGGCAGTGATGGTTGTCCTTTTGCATGTCTCCCCCATCTCTACAATTTTTTTTTTTTCAGCCAAACTGAACATTGCGTTTTTGGCCACCTGTCTTGCCAAGGTCCTTCTCCCACAATTGTTCAACTTGACAGCCAGCTCTAGAAAGAATCATGGCTGTTCCAAACTTCTTCCATTTAAGAATTCTAAAGGCAAGTGTGCTCTTGGGAATATTCAATGTTGTGAACATTTTTGCACCCAGCTGGGAGCTTATGAGTATCCAAACTCCTGGACCTTTATTATGGAAATTGCTGAGGGCCAAAGAGTTGTTAGCTATGTCCTGCTAAATGATTATAGGTTATGTCCAACCTTTTGCTATGAAGAAATATTATTTCTAGGTACTATTTCTGTCATTAAAAGATCAACATTCAGCAATAACTAATTGTGTTTTAGGTTGTGTGATATATGGGAGCACTGAGAAAAAAATGACAAATGAAGATTGCAAACAACAGAATAAATTTGGCCCAATTGAAAAAAGCTAATAATAATGCATTTTCATCATTAAAAAAAAAACGATGTGACTTGAAAAAATATAATTTTTGTTAAAATTTAAACTTTTCTTTTAATATCAAAATTTTAATAGTGTACAGTATAATTATAATTAATTGCTTAGTATGAAAGGTTTTGTTTAAGGCATGGATCTAACAGCATGCAATTCTCCTAAGGATCCTGTAGCCCTTGCTGGTGTACGAAGATCTGCTGTCAATGGTGGAGGGTTTTGAGAGGAAAGTCAGCCAGCACCTGCAGAGATAGTTGGGTGTGCCTGGATGTTTTAGTGGCATTGCTTTGTATGGGCAAAAACATAAACTAAAACCCCCAATTAGTAGTAGCATGACTAAGGAGTTCATGGTTACCCAAGCAAGGGAAGTGCTGCAATATAATGAGTCCAGTAATCCTAAAGACTCTCAAGCAGGGATTGAGTTGAACTGATTAAAGGAGAAACTGGAGGGCTTAGGTGGACTGTAGAGCAGGCTGATCGACAAATATCTTGGGCAGAGCTATGGGAGGCCAAACTCCATTGCACAAAATTCCTGGTCCAGTAAGTGCACAATGTGATCCACAGTCCATTTAGTTTCTAAAGTTGGGGCAAAGCTGAAACAGCAGCATACTACTTATGCTTCAGGACAGGGGCACTACTGCCTACTCTTAGTAGTTGCAAAAAGCCCTTGGAGAGGGGTGCTATCGGTAGCACCATTATCAAGTGCTGAAAACAGTAACAGATACAGTACCATCAGCTATGCAATTGTTCAGCACAATTACAACCGGCAAATACAGAGGATGATGATTCTGTTTTTTGAAACGGGGGAGAAGACCCAGGAGCAACCAAGGGTTCAATCAGGGCTTCTTGCAACAGCCCAGGACAGGCAGTTTAAGGCAGACCTGCAGAAGCAGATCCAGTATCCAGAAGTCATTACTGCAACCAGATATAGTGCTGCTGTCAGAGTCCTCAAGACTGGTGGTCATGCTGGAGCTCTCATTCCCCTGGGAAAACCGGATGAAGGATGTCATAGAGAGAAAATAAGCCAGGTATGCAGACTTGCTGGAGAAATGCCACAGACAATTTTGGAGGGCACAATGTTTGCATATAGAGTTGGGCTGTTGAGGGTTTGTTGGCCATACCTTCTGTAAGGCATTCCATTTTCTGGGCATCAAGGGGCACAAAGAAAGAAGGCCACCAGGATAAGCACAGAGGCAGTAGAGAGAGCCTAAAGTTGTAAACTAATGCTAATCAAGCACAGACGAGAGTCTGATCAACCTCTGCTGAGTCACCCAGGCATGGGTGTATGATGATGAAAAACTCAAAATACCCAATGATGCCAAGCTTCTTCAGTAATGATGTGTCTAATTGTATTGGAAGATGTATATAAGAAGTTACCAATTATATATATATACTAGGCTGACCCGCCTTTTAAGGCGACCCACTTTTAAGTTGACCACTTCTTAAGGCAATTCAATATGTAGATCAATTTGATATTTTATACAAACTCATTAATTTGGTTATATTGCATTTGAGCGGTATTACTTTAATACTCGTAGTTTCTGTTATTTTTGTGATGAAATTTTAACTTTTTTTCTATATTGAGGTCGCCCTTTTGAACCTCCCTGATATTTACTACGCGGTGAGGCATTTGTACTCCATCAACATTAATTATTTCCAGAGACATAATTTTGTCTATTTTTCCAGCACATCGCGCACAAAAGCAAGGGAACGATGGGAGCACCAGAACTCTGCTCACATCATGTCGCTTCATACCCGCAAGCTGCAAGTAGTAAGTTTGTGATAAGCGGAATACCGCTACACTTTCCACTCACGGGACGGAAGGACAATCCCGACCGCTTTTATATAGTAAGAAAGAAGAAGATATCGCACAGTCTGGAGTAGAAAATCGTCTTTTACCTGGAAAAAATGAAACTACAAATCCCATCATGCATTGCAAAATGGACGGGGTGTGTGTGAAACTCCACGCCTGCGTAGCACACACGGGACGGAAAGCAAATCCCGACCACTTTTATATAGAAGGATATATACACAACATTGTAAAATCAGTAAACCTGCTTAATCCAATTTTATGAGTCAATGCTTTCAAAGTTTTTGTACCATGTTTTGTTTCCTACCTTTCTATAAGTTTTTATTTTTGTGTGTTACAGTAGATTGTGTAATGCATCCTTGTTTTTCAGTTAACACACTTTATTTTATTATCTACAAGAAATAGTGGAAATGTCTGCCTTGACTCTATAGTTAAGCATCCAGGCTTCAAAAGACTAGAGAGCACTCAGCATGAAATGCCAGTAATCATCCTTCTCAGTCTATTTTGCTATTATGTGACACTAAAAGTCTGTTGCCTGATTCTACTCAGTATGTTTCAGCCTCTGTAACCTTGAATTGAATTAAGCAGAATTAAAAATGCCTAAAAAAATTGAAAGGTTAAAAATAATAGCAGGTAATGATATTGATCATCTAATGACAAGACAAATAAGCAGCTTGTAATTTTTGAGTTATGGTCCTATCTTGAACACACATTTCAAATCTAAAACTTTCTTTAGTCTATCAATCTATGGACATGTAACTGCAAGTACTGTTTATACTGAATTGCATTAGTTTGAAAATGTCATGTTATCTACTGAAAGATGTTTTACAACTTAAACATTATCACAACAAAAGAAAAAAAAATACTTGCATTTAAAAAAGAACAGTAAGATATAAAGAATGTACATATCCTGCTAATTATTATTATCTAGATATAAGATTGTGGCTGCAGCTTTTATCTGTGTTATTGCATATATGTGCTTATTTACCACGTGGTGCCACTAACACCGATTTAGGTATCTCCTCTCAATATCCAGCTTACTAAACATCCATCCATCCATTATCCAACCCGCTATATCCTAACTACAGGGTTGCGGAGGTCTGCTGGAGCCAATCCCAGCCAACACAGGGCGCAAGGCAGGAAACAAACACCGGGCAGGACGCCAGCCCACCACAGGCTTACTAGACAAATTAGTAAAAAAACAAGATAAATAAGACATCTATATGTCATTGGGGTTATATTTCTAACTTCTAATTATAAACGTATATTGAAAAACATCATTTCATTTCCCTAATTGCTCCATCTTGCTTTTTTCAGCACTTGTTTAATTATTACAATATTGTACTTTTGACAGTTCTACAGTATATTGTCACATTGGCTACAAATGAGTCTTTCTTTAATGTGTTCTAAAAGTACAAATAAGTTATTGCACATCTGTTTAACATGGAACTTAACTCTTATTTTTTAACAAAGAGTCGTGAAAGCAGCATTATTTTTTTTGTGAACAAAAAAGCAAACACAAAATACATTTAAATTGGACAGCATGTTTGGTTAATAATTTATTTTATTAAACACATTACAATATAGTTGCCTTTATAAAAATGATGATATTAATAGTTTAATACTGTATACATAAATGCAAGATGGAAAAAAAAATTAATCCTGAAGTTTATTATTCAATATGATACATGAGAATTTCTGTTAGTTTAATTCTTGGGAGACACACTAAACATATTTGCCAAACCAATATTCATTTTCTGAACCTCCTATTATAGTAACATGAGTGGCTAGAGCCAGCCCAAGGAGTATCAGGTGCAAGGCTGGAAAATATCCTTAACCTGTTCACTTAGTCAAACTTGGACAATGTAGAGGTCACAATTAACCTAACCTGCACATGTTTTGAAACCTGAAAATATGTCAAATTTTCACATACTGAGGACAGAACAAATATGTCAAATCTACGGCACTCCTGAACTGTCATACATCAGCCCTAAAGAATGCACTACTGTATTAAAATGCACATTTAGGAGTAAATAGTCCCACGTTAGACACTGCAGAGCTAGAGCCTTTTAATATATTTACTTTACTTAACAGAATGTATACTCCCTAAACAAAGATCTATAATGATGCTAAACTGCAGAGTGTTTTATGCTAAAGGAGCATTAAAAATGTATTAAAATATATCTAACGCAGGGGGAAATGTGACATGACAAAGTCGGAAAGATTTAGACTATTAGACTACAGTCTTCTGAGCTACTGTATGCTGTAAATGTAATCAGAAGTGGTGTGTAAATGTGATGTGATGTTAAATTAAATTATTTAACAGTTGAACAGTTGACCCAATATACATTTAATTTTGTTTTTTTTTTAATTGTTTTGGTAAGTGTTTACAAACAATCTATTCTAGCAGTTTTTGGTTATTTTTATATTTTCATCCTTCTGTCCATTTTCTGCCCATCTTTTCATTCATTTATTCATTCATTATCAAAACCACTTAACTCAGTTAAGAGTCATCCTGTATGGAGCCTACCTCAAAGGGTGCAAGACAGGTACTGACCCTGAATGGGGTGTCAATACATTTTAAAGCACGCTTGCAAACACCAGACTAATTTAGAATCAATAGCCAACCCAAAATATGCATTTCTAAGAAAAAGCCACAGAGACATGTGGCAGAGCTAGGCTTTAAACCTGGAACACTGAGGGAACTATGAAGCACTGTCTCATCCTTTATTCTACTTAGTAACAAATATTTTTCATTAACATCTTGTTGACATCCATCAAAACACAAGTATCCTACTGTAGCTGTGCCATGAAACCAGACCACCCTGACCCACTAGTGAAAGTGTGGCATGAAAACCAGATTGGGCCAGGGATGGACTGAAGAGAGTCAGACAACAAATTCCTAAAATTGACTTGTGATGATGCAACTGTCAATTTGGGAATATTTTGTCATTCTCAGAACATGACTTCTTGTGAACTAAGGGCACAGGCAACTGATCTTTTGTTGTTTTGTTATCTTTAGGCCTCTGACAAATATAGAATAGAAAGCTGGACTTTTGAACCCTTACATTTTGGATTAACTAACTGAAGGGAAGAGGTATGCCACTGCAGAAGGGAAAGTCCTTGGTGGGACAAAAATGTAATGGTAGGATCTGCGCACTAGGACAGAAAATATTTCTTATATAAACAGAATGAGATTTGTAATAAGAGAGAATTATCTTGAAGACCGAAAGGAAGGACTCAATCTGTGCCATTGTTGCTGAACTGTTGTAAGAACATCATTATTCTCCTTATTTGAATTTTGCCTTTAATCTTTTAAATTTTGTATTTTATTCTTGTTCTTTAATAAATATGCTACATGTTTTTAATACTTATTTGGTCTAGATTCTTATATTTTTTTCTGATCGCAGAGGCTTAGTTGTGTGGGTTGTTGCCTTAGTGTTTAAATTTAAGGGCTAAGCGTGTTTAGAGATGTTAAATACAGGTCTACATGTAACCAAATGTGTTAACACCAGGTGCTGATACCAGAGATCTGGAACTGCAGAGTAAACCTTAAGGGTCCCTAAATTCACAAATGCCACATCTCTCACTATTTAGCCTGGGAAAGAGACCCAGATAATCTGTACAGTATATCCCTCCAGGCCCAGATTTAGACAGCTGGGCCTGAAACTGAGTACTGTACCTCTGTCTTTACCATTTGGGAAGGAAAACACTTCAGTTTTTTGTGGTATTTTTAATGCACTCAGACAAATGAAGGGAAACTGCTGCAGTGAGCACAGGCTTTATACGAGTTATGTCTATTAAATAACGAGACTGTGATTCCACCTAGTAAATAAATCAGTCAAAACCAGTTATAACTGCATGCGTGGTGACCTTGAACATATCTGAACCTGCATGGCAAGCAGCAACACTCTATGATGTTCAGTTGATTGTGAGTAGCTATTTAGTTTGGTTGTGTTTTCTGTAGTGTGCCGAAAAAATGCTAAGTTTAAAAGTTGAACAACGTGTCAATTTGCACAAAATACTAACAGAGTGTTTTCAAATGCTTACTACAGCTTATGGGAATGACTGCCTGTCTCATGTGCGTGTGTTTGAGTGGCACAAAAGATTCAGCGAGGGACGTGAGAATATCGAAGATGATGAACTCCCTGGACCAAGAATGACAAAAGCTTATCAAAGCAAGTCAAAGTTCAAAGCCATTCTCATTGTGTTTTTCGATCACATCAATTAACACAGCATTATTATAAGGAAGTTTTGATAAAGCTTAGAGAAAAAGTTAGAAAACAACGGCCGCAACTGTGGGAAAATGGTTTCATTCTTCATCGGCACTTTCTGTAAAGCAGTTTTTGACTGACAAGCACATTACTACACTTGAACATCCTCCATATTCGCCGGATTTAGCACCGTGTGACTTTTATCTTTTCCCAAAATTTAAATCAGTGCTTAAAGGGACACGTTTTGTGTCTTTTGATGCTGTAAAGAAGAAAATGGCGGATATGTTAAAACAGCTGATATAAATTGATTTGCTCCATGCCTTCGACCAGTGGAAAACAAGACTGCAGCAATGTATTAGGGCAAATGGGGAGTATATTGGAGGGGACAAGCATTAAATTTGTAATACAATTAAATAAAGGTGAGTGATTTAATCATTCTCGTTATTTAATAGACACACCTTGTATATTTACAGACATGAGTGATGACAGTAAAAGTAGATCAGGTAGGTGTTAACATAATGAAAAGAGATTCATAAGTAATACATTTAAAGCTGTAATGTCTGCACTGTATAGGCTAAAGACAATAATAATACTAACGGTATAATAAAGCTAAAGCATGAAAAACATATTTCAGTGACATCTTTCTTGGAGCTAAATCTGGTGAGGTTATCTTTTCAAGGGTTTTGCATTTAATTATATTATTGTTTGAATGACATTTTTGTTGCTATTCAGGTCTTTAACAGACTGCTTATGTCTTCTTTAATTAAATTTTCAGTTATTTGCCAGAGGTGTCATTCATTTTGGAAACATGAAACCTTTATGAAAACTGTTATACTTTTTAATTTTTGTCTGAGACTTTACTTGAGACTTTTACTGGATTGGTAAGTAATTACAGTTGACCCAGTCCGTCTGTATTGCTGAGTTATATGCCAAGCAAACTATCATTTAAAGATATCTTTAAATGTTTTAAAGATATCTTGAATTAATTTAAAGATAGCTCAGTTTTGCTGGGTAGGTAGATAAGTAAGTAAGTATGTCCGTTACCTCCATGTTAATCCGATGTTGCAAACATTCTAAGTAATAGCATTAGTATTAAGCTGATTTTGTATGAACATCAATATGGAAAATTTAATGTATGTTAAATCAACTTGGCTCACAACAGTCAGTCAGTAGTCAATAGTAATCACACTGCAACAATAAATTCTGGAAGAAGCTATAGTTTTTCCAAAATAACACTTATACATTGACAATATTGATTAGTCATTTGCAAATACACTTCATTTTCTTCCTTCAATTATTTAATGTGACACATTTCTTACAGTGCATTCAGTTACTTGCTTTGTACACCAGTCATTTTTATTTCAATATCATTTTCACAATTTCTCTTACTTTTGTTAGGTGGTACTAAATACAGTAACATTACTGTTCTTGTTGCTGGTTTTACAAAAAAGGTTATGACATTTTGAACAGTTATGGAGAGTAACATTTACTTGCAGTAGCTTTTAGGAGAATCCAGCTGGATCAAAATCATACACTAACAGCTTAAGGAAATTAATTAGATTTCATTTGAAAGCAAAGAGGAGAGGAAATACTAAGTTGCGATGCAGTATGAAACCCCTTGATAGACATAGTTCAGCAGAAATGTAATTGCCTCCAAGTGCCTAATTATTAAACAGTGATTTGATTAAAACTCATTAGGTAGAGTCAGCAGAAATGCAGGTGATAGGATATCTGAAGCAGGACGGAAAGTGAAAGCCCAATCCTGCCAAATCCCTCATGTTGCATCTTGCCTTGGGGCATTCAACAGAACAGCAAAAACTGTACAACTACAGTGCTACTTTGTACACAGTATCACATTGATTGTTATCAGAATCATTTAAAATAAATTATTTAGAGGTTGAGTTAGTTGCCTTATGACAGACTTTTCTCTTCATGTATGTAAAACTGTACTGATATAAAAAAAAAGTGATACAACATTTTCAAGAATGAGAAATACTACAGTTGTCAATTTGTTTTAGCCCACTGACCATCAACCGAGCTTGTGCAGTGAGGCATTGCAACCTGCTAAACACATGACACTTTATTAGATGCACTTTTACTCAACTGGATCTAGGTAGAACAATGCCTGATTGGAACATCTCAAAAAGGCTTTAATTCAAGATTTAGGTTACAACAAGATAAAGGTCACACTAAGTCATCTTTCTGTACTTTCCATAATGCCTTTAAGGACACCAGAAGCAAGTGAGAAGGCCATTTACCATGCTGCAGTCAGACATGTCATATGCTAGCATTGAAATGCACTGTAATCTAATATACATATAATATATAATAGTAATCTAGTATGTCCCAAATGTAGGCAAGGATTCAGCAGACTAACAGGACAGACGCCAATCCAACTTTTGGCCTCCTTAAACTCCTATCTGCTGCAGATTCAGAGGTTCTCTGGCTTTATGTGCTTACGGCTATCGTTATTGTTTTCCTGTTGTTATCTTATTTTGTAGTTATTCTTTATTTCTTTGTTGCTATGCAGGTTGAAATTTCAGTACAAAAATTAGTGCTGTGCCACCAGTTTGTATGTTCACAAATAAATCCATCCATCACAACATCAGGCATAAGTCAAGGGCCTACAGTAAATGGGGTGCCAGTCCACTGATGACAACTGGTATTTGCCACAAATGTGAACATTTCCTTTTAAGTTATTGTTGTGTATTTGTATGTTCAGTAACAAGTTAAATTTATATTGATCTTGGTTGACATTCCTGTTGTTGGTAATTTCCAATAGAATTTTAGTGGGTGGGATTTTAGAAGGAAAATTAAGTTCTTAAAAAAAGGTATTTTGTCTGTTACTGAGAGAACCTAATGAGGAACTGACACGATTTTACAGTTATTAAAAGCTATAGTTAAGAATCATTTATCAACGTCTGTGTGTCATCAATCGTTATTATAGTTATGGAATCTGATCTTTCCAAACTCATATGGAAAGGAGGGATTCATTCATGTATTACTGAAATAAAGAGAACCCTGTGTTGTTTCAGATATATGTCATATAGCTTACCCAAGTCATATCTAAATTATGAAGATGTATTTTTAGGAAATTACACAGTAGAATATATGATTGTGCCATGGACTTACTTCTTTGAGTACCCTTATATTAATGGACTGTTCAACCCAAAAACGATTTTTTCTTTCAATGGTACTAACCCCAGGCAGTCTGTAGTGATGTTGGAGAAAATTTTTTAATCTCATGTTATCATGTAGAGTTTATGCTTTAATAGAAGTGGAAGTGGGCAGCAACCAATGCTGGATAACAGCAAACAATATAAAAATGTCCATGAATAAAAATCTCACGTTACTAATGTGGCATATTCTACATCAAGTCTTATTTACATCTTGTCATATACTGAAAATATGCAAAATGCATGCATTTTTGCTAAAATATTGTCAAATTAATTCTTCCAGCAAAATGAAAGTACCCCTTACACGAGCTGGCTGGTGCTTTTAGATTGAAGACATGCCTCTAACTCTCATACACTGGTCAAGAGTCCTGTCTCTGCCCACTTGCATTAAAGCATAAAATTTGTTAGCTCCGTTCTGCATGAAATTGTGAGATTGAAATTTTTTCTTGTCTATCACTACAAATCATATGGGGTAAGTGACATTTTAAAAAAAAATCATTTTTGGGTGACGTTCCGTATTCCTTCATGATAGATTATATTCATAATAAAAGCTAGAAGGCAAAGCTATGGAAAGCCATATTCAAGAAAATTTAGCTTATGGCTTTGTTAAAGCTTCCAAATCCAATGAGCACTGTGATTTACTTTGTGCAAAAGAAGAACAGCTCCTTACAACAGAGAATTAAATAAAATCACAGTTAAGAACAATGACCCCATTAATTTAATTTCATCATTACAGTTGACCAGATAAGTCAATATACAATTTTCACCAAATTAAATTTACACACTGCCTATGATTTGATTAGCTGCATTGGGGGTTAATGGAAGACAGAATTCAATATGACATCTGGGTTTTATGCATACCAAGCCATGCCTTGTAGTCCACAAAACACGTCTGCTGTTTTACAATCATTGTTAATGATATTTATCAAATAATTTTAGATCACTTTGTGCTAGTATTGCGGTTTTGATTTCCCAAACACAAATACAGTGAAATGGGTTGCAGCCTTTAAGTAATTCCCCAAGGTAAGCATCACTTATGGCAGCCTAGCTCCACTCTCCTACCTGTACAGGGCCAAAAATGGGGTTGAGGCTTTTCAAGTCTAAATATCAAAAAATATCAGGAGTGTGGAAAAAGTGTAAAACAAACCTTCTGACCCAGTAACTGAAACACATTTTTTATATTTAAATGATATGCTAAAGGAATAAAGGAATTATAAAAGGTAAGACAAAAAATAGGCAAAATTCATTTGCCTAAGAAATTAAACCAAACATCCACAACCTATCTGTAATCCACTTCTTAATTCCACAAAACAGAGTTAAACAAAATATATATATAAAAATTCCAACGATACTCAAAATATAGGAGCCTCACTTTCAGCCAGAACATATAGACAGAGGGCAGTCCTTCAGCAGTGCCACACCAGAGAACCTTCCTGAGGTTCCACCCACAGCACACAAAGTGTATAACAAAAAATGTATATAAACACTACATATTTAAACACAATATCAAAAAAATCATAAAATGACATGCCTGTAAATGTCAAAAAGACAAATCAAAACCAAAAACCTAGTTAACATTAAAAGGCAAATAATATTTGAAAAAACAACAAAACCACAAAAGCAACCCTGGCAGAACCATAACTAGAATATATTTATGATTGACAATGTATTTTCACCTTATGTTTCTCATGTTGGAGAAGTCTTAGAAAGCCTGCATCAGAACAATCATTGTACAAAATTTGAAAATGTAAATTCCATCACACCTCACTTTTATTTTTCAAAGTCAAAGTGAACTTTATTGTCATCTCAACCATATACAAGTATACAGATAGACGAAATTGCGAAGCTCAGGGTCCACGGTGTAACAACATGATGTGCAAATAGTAAATTAAAAATAGAATAAAAATTTTAAAATTTATAATTAAAACACAAACAAACAAGACAAGACATTGTGCAAAGATAGGACAAACAAGTAGCAGCAATATTGATGTGTAAGATATGTAATATAATAAGTAAATAAATAATAAATAATAGATATAGATAATACAGAAATTATCAGTGTATGATAATAGTTGTTTAAGACGTGTGTAAACAATGACAGGTCAGAATGTTTCATAAATCCTTAGAGGTCAGTATGAGATTTTCAGTTCTTTGCAGGATAGTGGTTTTCATGTATAAAAGTTCTGTTTTGTAGAGGAGGTTGAGGCCGTGTGGAAGGTCCCAGGGGGCAGCCTGGTGTTAAGGAGTCTAACAGCTTGGGGGTAAAAACTCTCCTGCAGCCTCGCAGATTTGGCTTTGATGCTGCAATATCTTCTCTTGGATGGCAGAAGTGTGAAAAGTCCATGTGAGGGGTGTAAGGGGTCCTGCACAATGCCCACTGGGTATTTCGGCGCAGTTTCTTTGGAAATCTAGCAGGATTTGCCGCTCGTAAATGTATGTCTGCGTACTACTATCACTTAAATCTACTTTTCTACTTATACTAGTTAACAAAGACGAACAAAGATTAACAAAGATTTGTGTTATAATATTTAGAATTTTACTTAACTTGGACTCCTCTAACTCCACTGACTTTATGGTTTCCCTAAGTCAATATGTTTGGACTGGGTTCTCAATTCATTTTATCATTCTGGTGAAGTTTCATTTTCAGATTTGGAATGAAATTGAATTTAGCCTCTTTTTATGATCCTGCATCAAATGGATAGACATTAAGGGTTGATCAGGATATAGGAAAATATCTTTGATTCAATGCGGATGACTTACAATTGAGCTAAAAGTATACTCTACCTATATACTGCAATGGCATTATCATTTAATTGCTAGTCAAAGATTATGGTTAGAAACAAGGTCAATATTGCCAGAAAATATCTTTTACACTCACATATTATTATTAATAGAAATTAGGGTCAGGGTAAAAACCTGGAGTGTATAGCAAAAACACAAGGCTGTCTTCCAATTAAGGAAAATGTTAAAACCTTCATTTGGGGACATGTCAGGGTGAAAGCCAAATATTTGAGGTATAGAACTGTAGCGTACGACAGAGTCACACAGCTATCACTTGGTTAATAGCAAGCAACTGCACAGAAGCGACAGAGGTAAGGCAGGTGACAATTTGGTAGGCAGGTAAATGCACAGATAAAAGCAAGAGAGGCAGTTTAAACTTAAGTAATCTCAAACCAATAATATTCAAGCCAGGAAATCATCCAAAAGGTTTCTGGTTTCAGAGTAGACATTTATTAAGGATAGTAAGCAGCTGTGCTCTGTCAATGGTGGAAGCCACTGCTCCTGGTAATTAAGACATTTTTATACATAGCTTAACATAGATAAGATACCTTGACACACCTGCTATGCTAATGCATAACACCTAATGGCATTTTGCCACCTTTAGTGATGGCCACATATTAATTTATATCTATACATGTTGTAAGAAAGGCGCTATAGACTCACACCGGAGGCACGTATAAAAATAAATAAACTTTTATTTTTCTTCACCTGGGGGGCGCATCTTCCCCGTAATCCCCAAAGGCACAACACAGTCCCAAGCACAAATAAAACACCCAAAACATTCTTCTCCTTTGCACCACTACTCCTTCTCCCGACTCTGGCCATTGAGTGGTGGTTGCTGGGCCCTTTTATAGTCCACCCGGAAGTGCTCCAGGTGGTTGATTGCCGAGTTCTGGCTGCACTTCCTGGTGTGGCAAATACGCTGCCCATTACGGGCTCAGGATACCCAGCTGCAGCACCCCCTGGCGGTGCCTGCAGGACCCAACAGGGTAGCACCCAACTCCAATTCCCATGGAGCCCTGTGTGAAACTGATGCAACGTTTTAACCCAGGGAGGCGTCAATCTAGCGTCCAGGGGGAGGTATTGCACCGTCCAGGGCTCCTCCCCCTGAATACACAGTGAAGGGGAGCCGTCTGCCACAATGTTCATTATTCGTTAAGCTAATAGCCAACATGTGATTGGCATTTTGCCATCTTTGTCTGGTTTGCTTTTCAACTATGCCTCTTTATTGCTAATCCTCCAGTTTTAGGCATCGGCTTTCAGGGTGTCATTTTACATTAGTGGAGTAGTTACATGTAAGACTTTCTATTCCAGTGTTTTGACTATCTAAGTCTCAGAAATTCAATGCCTAACAGTGCTTAAACCATATTGTTGAGATTACAATTTACTTTAAAAAAAGTAATGTCTTAAAAGTTATATAATCAAATAGTAAAACAATTGCTTAATTAAAATAAATGATACATTATAATTTCTGTGCTTACCATATTCCAATTATCCAGTGTGTGATTGCATATAAAAATATCCAGTAAATATTCATGTAGGTATATTTCCATATCACCAGCTGCAAAGAGAAATGGAAGAACAGGATTGCTATGTTGCCAGATCATTGACTAGATAAAAAGAGCAGCCACCGTGATGTTGGCTAACCAGCTCCAAAAACTGTATAACTGCCAAAGACATCTCAGACGGTGTAACATCATTGTTCAACAAATGACAGAGGATCGTGAGGTACCAAATGAAACAAGACACTTCTTCTGCTTGTTTGCTCACAGGTGTGGTATACCATAGGTGCTTACATCAATAATGACTCTTTATTGATTGTGGAAAGTAGACCTAAAATATAGTAACTTTGTATCCTTAGTATATGTATTGACGTTCAAATCCTCATGTATTATTCCTAATGGTTATTTTAGAGAACATTTAATATTTACAGTTTTTTATACTCAAATTATAATATACAGTATAGTTTTTCAAGTCTTCAAACCCAAGAGAGGTTGCAACATGATAGATTGGGTATGATATGATACCATGATCAGCACCTCAGGATATACTAGTATGTAGTTCATTCATTTAATAAACTGTAATAATAATAATACATTTTATTTATATAGTGCCTTTCCCATGCTCAAGGAAAAATATCCTGCAGACGTACCCAAATAATTGACATTAAGTTGCATTTGTATACTGTGGTTGTTGGACTTCAGGATAACAAGGTGCAGCCAGGAATTTAAGAGTGCCCAGTTGAGGAGGCTAGGTGTAGCATTGATGCGGTATGCAGATGATGTAGTCCTCTTTGACTAATCTGACTGTGACCTTCGCCATGCACTGGAGCAGTTTGCTGCCAAGTGTGAAGTGGCTGAGATAAGGATCAGCACCTCCAAGTCTGAAGTCAAGGTTCTCTTCTGCAAAAACATGTATTTTTCTCTCCAGGTGAAGGGGAAACAACTGGCCTTAGTGGAGGAGTTCAGGTATCTCTGGATTTTGATCTCAAGTGATAGAAAAGAGGAACATGAGATCAGCTGTTCTGTGGGTGATGCATCAGTTGGTAGTAATGAAGCAGGAGCTGAGCCTAAAAACAAAATTCTTAATTTGCCAGACAATCCACATTCCTGTCTACACCAATGGTCTTGAACTGTGGGTTATGACTAAAAGCAGCAAGTAAAACCAGCAGAAATTAACTTTCTTCACAGAATAGCAGGGCTGACATTCTGTGATAGGGTGAGAAGCCCAGGGATTCAACACAGCCTCAGAGTAGAGAAGAGCCAGTTGAGGTTGTTTGGGCATGTTGTAAGTATGCCCCTGGGTGGTTGCACCTATAGGTGCTCTGGACATGCCTCATTGGCCGGAGACCCTGCGGCAGACCCAGGACATGTCAGAGAGATTAAAGCTCTTGCCTGGCTTTGGAAACATTTGAAAATTCCCCAGGAAAACTTGAAATCTGTATCTATGGAAGTTTGGGCTGACCTGCTTGGCCTGCTGCCACTGCAACCCTAACCAGGAAAAGTGGTTTCAGAAAATTAAAATGAGGACATGTTTTTCTCATGTGACTTCAGATAATTGCTTGAAGGGTAATTCAATGATACATTGTTTGCTGTTGGAGAAACAGAACAACATGCAGAGAACAGAGCTGGAGGTGTGCCATATTATTGCAACCGTAATGTTACTGAAATGTTTTTTGTATTATGATACATCTTGTAACAGATACAATACAGGTGCTCTTAATACACATACATTTTCACAACAAATTATGATAAAACTGCATCCTTGCTGGGCTCTGCTTAGAGAAAAAACTTTGGCCAGTTAGGAAGTCTACAATTTTGCATTTTTTTCACAGCAACAATGGAAAGCCATGAACCTGCATAAGCTAAAATCCAAATCAAATTGCTGGTTCTCAGAACGTTAGCCAGTAAAGCTATCCCCTTATCAGTGTACAAACAGAGAGAGAGATTTACTAAAGCTAATGTGGGGTTAAAAGGTTGCACAAAGCGGCTGCAGTCTTTCACTGGCACTCACCTATACAGTATTAACTGAAAAAGGAGCAGAATAGACTTAACCAAATTTACAAAAATGTTGCATTTAAAAGCATTTGTGAATTTTAAAATGCACAGTAATGAACACATATCAACTTATAATTTTTAGAAACAAGATTACAATGTAATTTTTTAATCAAAAAAGCTTGCAACAACTGTAAACTACTGTAACTACTGTAAATATAAACTTTTATTTTTGAATATATAAATATTCATATAATCCACTGCAAACCAACATTTTCTGTAAACAATAAGTTGAGTGTTGTATTATTTGACATGGGAATTTTTCACACTTCAAAAAAGATATGGCCACAGCGCAAGCTATACCGGGAAGAGAATCCAGGTGCATCTCTGGACTAAAGTCTCAAAGAGGTAAAGAACTAAACTACTCTAGTCACAATCACGGGGGGCTATGAGGCTGTGAGGAGGCCTGATCCAGCTCATCAGAATTGTCAAAGCATTGAAAAAATGATGCTGTTAGAATTAGACCTGCTAAAGAGGTTCCTTAAATTCTAAGCTTAAGCTGTCTTAAAACTGGAACCATAATATCCCTCGGCAGAAACACCAAAAAAAAAACAATTGCAAAAGCTTATAGTCAGAAAGGAGTCCGTAGTCAACACAGAGCTATTTGAAATCCCTTTTATTTATTTATTTATTTTTTATATTTCCAACCTACTTTGATTTTTTTTGTGTTATAGTTATTGTGCATTTCCCTCTTGTATGTTTTATTCAATAAATGTTTGATGGTTTGTACCCTCTTGTCATCCTTCTGGACAAGAAAGGTCACTCTGTACAAGTCATGTGTTTTTGGTGTGAAAATTCCAGTGGGACATAGCATCTGCCAACTAAAAGAAAGAATGAAACCATCCTGAGAAGACCTCTATAAAAGGACTCATGCAGAGGGTGTATGCATGACTGCAACAGAACATGAAACTTGCCAGCCTTACAGTATCTTTACCTCTGTTAAATCCAATAAACACGGTATATGGCCAGAGGCAAGTCTCATCAAGCATCCTGGCTTGGATTTCTTGCAGAGTCAGTGAAAGTGAGTGCAGATGGTGTTGCTTGCAACTCAAAGTGAATGGTGTTAAGCCGCATGATATAGGCAGTGGACGAGGTAGAGTAAAGCTCATCGGAGCTGCATTGGAAAATTGTAGCAGCTGCTAGCACTAGTGATGATAAAATGTCAGTTGAATAAGGCAAACAAAAAAAATCACAGAAAAAGAATATATAAACATATTTTACATATACATATCTATTATAAAAAAAACTTGGGAAGAGAGACAGAGACATTTTCACGTCTTGCAAGACAGGCAAGTCATGTCATACTTACAACCTTTGGAAGCAAGTCCCGTGATACACATACAGAGCAGATTAGAGATAATGAAAGTAGAAAAATTCGAAAGTTTCATAAAATGAAAGTAAAGATCGCATTAGCGCAAAAAAGCAGAAAATATTACTTGGTGAAATAACAGAACAGCGAAAAGAGATCGCATAGTGTTTGAGGATGTCTGGGTGACAAGAGAGACAAGGCAGTGAGACAAAAGGACAGGTGCTGTACAGGCTTTTAAATGTTTGAAGCTCTGCATAAAATGCAGATCACGCAGCATGGCAGCAGCAGCAAGCTAGCAGCTGATCGAGCAGAGGAGGTAAAAAAACAACTGTTATTTGTTTACCATTGTATCACTGTTTAAGAGGGGTTTCAGGGAAGTGACAGCGTCTCCTTCGGGTGCGTTCAGCCCCCCTCTTCACAACAGCGCATAGCCATAGACTAAAGATTGCATTAGCGCAAACAAATAGAAAATATAAAGCTGTGAAATAATGGAACAGTGAAAAGAGATTGAATAGTGTTTCAGGATGTCTGGGGGAGAAAAAAGACAAGGCAGTAACTTTAAAACATTTGAAGCACGGCACGAAATGCAGATCACGCCACATGGGAGCAGCAGCAAGCCAGCAGCTGATCAAGCAAAGAGGAGGTAAATAAAACAACTGTTATTTGATTCCCATTGTATCACCATTAAAGAGGTGTTTCAGAGGAGCGACCGCATCTCCTTGGGGTGTGTTCAGCCCCGCTCTTCACAACGGGGGGGAGGAGGGGTTGGCGAATGAAGCGAGCAGGGGGTGAAGCCCCTTAGTATGTATATATATGTATATATATATATATAGTATATACTAGAAAAATACCCCCACTTCGCAGTGAAGAAGTATTGTGTTAAAGAAGTAATGAAAGAGAAAAGGAAACATTTTAATAATAAAGTAACATGATTGACAATGTAATTGTGTTGTCATTGTCATGAGTGTTGCTGGCATATATATATATATATATATATATATATATATATATATATACTTCAAAGTTTCTTGCTACAGCAATTTTAACTCCGCAACAAAGTGATCCAAAGTCTCGTTTATACCTCGTGTCTTCTCATTAAACTTGTATCTCGCAAATACCATACTCGTCGTAGGCATGACAAACGGCAGCGGGAGTGTGTCTATAAACATAATTTAAACTTATGGTTCACACCGTGCTTTGTTAGTTGTGTAATTCGGTTTTTGTTCAGCACTCTTTGGAATTGTAGCTTTTTGTCTGTTCACTGCGTCAGTTCATGTGAGCTGCTCGGTGTACATGCATCGAAGGTTCCCAGCTGTGCTGGTGCCATCTCGTGCGATGTCCACGGCTGTATTTAATGTTAGCTAAGACCCGGCACTTAAAAGTTTCTCTCGCAGTTTCGCCGAGTTTGTGCCAAACACCACCCTGACCATCTCATCCCAACTTTTGTAAGTAAGCTGTAAGGAATGAGCCTGCCAAATTTCAGCCTTCTACCTACATGGGAAGTTGGAGAATTAGTGATGAGTGAGTGAGTGAGTGAGAGAGTGAGAGAGGGCTTTGCCTTTTATTAGTATATATATATATATATATATATATATATACATATATATATATATATATATATATATATATATATATATATCCCAGCTTACACAGGGCTTAGTCTCCCCCAGGACGCTAAATGGCAGTGAGGTGAGCCCGGGCTCGGATCATGCATGGGCACCCACAATATATATATATAAAATGCAAAATTCTCTGAATTGCTTACTCACTCAGTCATCAACAATAACCTTATTTGCTCCCAACATAGCAAAACTAAATATCCCAAAATCTCAAAAATGCATATTTGATTGAAGTTTGGTGGAATTATAGGAAAAAGAAAATTTGACAAACCATATTTTTTTAGTTGTCTATATTTGTTGATAGTAATACTGTACCGAGTACCCTACGCAAATGTGCTGCACGGTACTGGCAGAAGCCCAAGGACAAGGAGTAGCAGCTGCTCAGTTGTCTGTTTGAGGTGTGTAAGTATATATAAATAAAGGTCTCCAGCAGAAATGATTTGCGGTGTTGATGAACAGTACTACTGATCAATAGTGTGGACTGATAAGTGAAAAAAGGGAGGTATGTTAGATAGGAAATAGACATGGCATTAACACATGCTGTGCAGATGGAGCTGGGAAGTGAATGGAAGGAGGGAAATTCTGCTACAAAACTGTTGTTTCCTTAACCAATATCTATTTCAAGTTGTATATGGTTTTGATCAATTGATAATGTATTCACACTGTATAGTTTGTGAAAAGGTGGATAGGAATCGTTCATTTATTGTCTAACATTGTTTGAATATGGTACAGATGTATTAGTTTTAGAAATTCTGCATCATATTGTCCATTTTGTAGTGAGATACTTGGAGCAATAGCAACACAAATGGCAACAGTTACAATGAAGTTGTAATGTTTATGAATGATATACAAAATCCCTCACTCTAAGTTACCATTTGCAAACTGTTAGATTCATCAGAAATTTTTATAAGTGTATTTGAAATTGACATAAATGGTGTATTATTTGGTAAATGTAGGGTAAATGGTGGGCCATTTTAAAGATTGGGCTTCACAGGAGCTTAATGCAAAAATCTTTTGAATGTTTACAAATCTAGTACTACTCTTTACTTTGTTCGAACTCAAAGGTTACATCAGGTACTCAAAGGTTACAAGGCAACTCAAGGTTACATCAAGCATCACAATCAAGTACATTCTCTTGCTTATGTGATGTGACCAAATTACTTCAAAATTGTACTAATAAAACAGGAAAACATAAGCACTGTACTACAGTTGATATAAAGGCAATATCAAATGGAATCAATTTTAATATTATGCATCTAATTATACATAATAAAATCCCAAAGTGAACAGACTTGCAGTTACTACATATATGCAAAAAATCCTGAAATGAATGTTGCTACATGTAAAACTCCTTGAGATGAACAGCCTTGTAGCTGCTAAATAAACACAAAAAATTCCAAAATAAACAGACTTGCAGTTTTTACGTTTATGCAAAATAATCCCAAAGAGAACAGACTTGCAGAAGCTACATATACACATAAAAAGCCTAAAGTGAACAGACTACCAATTACTAAATATGCTAAAAAATCCTAAAGTAAAGAGTTGCCATTGCTAAATACACACATAAACATCCAGAAATTAACAGAGCTGATGTTACTAAACAAACCTCAGAACATACTGATAGGAATAAAAACTTCTGTTCAACAAGCGAATCAAAAAGGAAATTGGCCTTGGCTCAAAAATTGCATTCATGGGTTTAATATAATTCACACATTGATTATGAATCTAATAAAGAAATTCTTAAAGGGTTCACCAATGTTAAATGTCCATATTGTTGTGCATTGAAATGGACTGATGAACCATCTGGAATGTATTGCAAAGGTGAAAAAATCCAATTATCACCTTTTGAAGACTTAACCAGAGTGTATTAAAAGATTAGTATTTGGTTGACACACAGACTCAACATTTTTTCAATGCTATAAGAAAATATAATGGCGCATTTCAAATTGACTCATTTGGTGTAAAAAGAATAATCAGAGATAATTTCATGCCAAAGTACAAAGACCAGTGAATCACTATTTTCTTAGCAAAACTGGGTAACACAGATAGGTTTGTTATACAGTACACTACAGCCACTCAAGGAAGGTATTAAAATTTGTTTTAACATACACATACACCAAATACTCAACATTTATAGCAGAAACTCAAATGAATATTCATTCATCATACATTAGATTCAGAAAGTACTCAGACCCCTTCACTTTCTGTATACTTTATTGTGTTGTAGATTTCATTTTTGTCCATCTCTATTCAATGACCCACTATGAAAAAGTGAAACATGTTTTCAGAAAGGTTTGCAAATTCATTTGGAAATGTATTAAAATCTCTCCTCTTCATAATTGCAAATTGCAGTCAGGAGCATCCCTGTTTGCTTTAACTATCTTGAGATATCTCTAGGAGTTCAATTATGTCAAACTGAATTGATTGGACATTGTTTAGAAATGCGCACACCGATGTATGTGAGGTCCGACAATTCATACTGCATGTCTGGACAAAAAACAAGTCTTGATATCCAAGGAACTGTCGACCATCACAATCAAATTTAGGTGAGGTATAGATCAGGGCAAGGGTAGAAAATCATTTTTAAAGGTGTGAGTTTTTCCAGTAGCACAGTGACTTCAATAATTGTAAAATGGAAGAAGTTTGGAACCACCAGGACTCAACAACAACAACATTTATTTATACAGCACATGTTCATACAACAATGTAGCTCAAGGTGCTTTACAAGATGATACAAGAAAGTTGCAAGAAGAGAAAACAATTAAGATTAGGTAATGTATATTAAAGAATGAATAACAACAAAACAAGGTCAGGCCAGATGGCTGGGAAGACAGAAAAAACAAAACAAAACCTCCAGTTAGGTTGGAGGAAAAAAAAAACAAAATCTTCAGGGGTTCCAAGGCCAAAGGTCTGCTCAGCACCCTCTGGGCATTTTACCTAACATAAATGTTCCTAAATCAAACCTTAGTTTTCATGTGTCACATAATAGAATTTGATGAAGTTGGTCTCATGTACATCTGAGACATCCGCCTTCATACCAACTTCTCAAGGAGCTGCATAGTGCCTTGATCAGGTGGTAGTGGTGTAGCTTGCCACCACAGAAGAACCGGAAAGAAAGAAAGAAAGAAAGAAAGATTTTTTATTTTATTTTTAAATATATACTTTATTAATGAGCAACAACTATTTCAGTCATGAATCCACAAAATGATATTTCAAAAAAATCACAATTTTCAAAAGTTAGTATTGGAATTACAAACAAAAAAATAGCTCCTCGTTTCTCATTGTACAAACTGCTTCATTTATACACCACTGGCTAATGAAAGTTTGCAGGCTAAAATTCATTTTATAAAAGTTATAGTCAAGAAGCACTGTAACTTTTACTAAGTTAGTAAACATTTTACCTAGATCAAACACTTTTTGATTATTGATTTTTCCTTTTCTTGACTTAAATAGCCATTTTTGCCTGGCCCAACAAAAATTTGGTAATCCTGCTGTTTCTCTTAATTTCATTCAAATCAGGCACCGCACTAATAAATACAGACTCATTACAATACAAATCCAAAGCATTAAATATAGAATTAAGAACAGTTAAAAGTGGCTGAATCCTAAAACAAAACAGAAAACAATGAAAGACTGTCTCTTTTTCTGAACAGAAAGGACACATCACAAACCCTTGGATCAATGTGACACACAAATGAGTTTACAGCGATGATCCCATGCAGGATCATCCACTGCAGGTCACCAGTCAAATTCAATGGTGGCCTGTACAGACTGCCCTAAACTGGGCTGTAATTCCCTAGCCACCCCAGTCTGTCACTCCAGGGTGTGTCCAGAGTCTTCCTGAGCTACCTTTGACCTACCTGGATGCACAGTTTATAAAGTTTTTTCCTTCTTCAGCATCCAGGTCAAGTGTATGGAAATCTAGTGTCGCTTCTTGTATTCCATCTTGAGTTTGGAATCTTAAAGTAACTAAAAGATTTGGAAATGCACAAAGTGGTTCAGGGGCATCCATGTTTTCAAAATAGTCTTTTAGCAGTTCTTTAACAACTTTTTGGAAGCCTATTTGGGAAACAATTTTTGGGAAACTATTAGTCTTAAAATTCCTTCAATATTATGCAGAGATCACATGTTCAAATCCTCCACCACGTTACATGCAGTTATCCAGCCACTCTGTGTATCATTAACCAGATGCTTGACTATCGTAACATCCCAGCATTCAACATCCGTTGTTGCATGGACAAAGAGTCTATTTTGAGGTAACCGAGTATGGGCATTTGTAAGGCCCAGTACAGTGTGAGAGAGTCTTACTCAGGATTTGTTTTCGATTGTTGCAAGCATCTCAAAAGACACTGCTAATATTTTGAAAGATTGGCTAAGAAGAGAAGGGAAAAGTCCATCAAAAACAGGGCCTGATCCAGTGGTAAAGCTTTTACTTGATGAAGTAAACAGCAATCTAAAGGTGTCCAAGACAACAGCCTGTGACTATAAAGAAGCTTTTGTAAAGCCTGCAATCGAAATGCATTTTTTTGGCCTTGAATGTCAATCAGTCCTTGACCTAATAATTCCCTCTGTATATCAGATATCACATCTTAAGGGGATTCTAGGCAAGCTAGTCTATGCCACAGAGAAAACGCCACCAGGTTATTAATAATGAGGACACGTCCCCTGTAAGAGAGCTGAGGAAGCAGCCAGGGGCCTCATGCATAAACGGTGAGTACGCACAGAAATGTTGCATAAGAAATCACGATGTATAAAACCTACACTTGGCATAAAGCCACGCACATTTCCATGGTACCTCATACCCTATCGTATGCAAGTTCTCCACTCGGTTTTGCAGACTGGCAGCACCCAGCATCAAAGCAGTGCTAATGTTCCTGTGTGGTTACTCTTTATTTTCCTGACGCAGTTTTATAAATACACTGAAACTAACCGCATATTGTTTATAGTGTAATGCATCTGATTGTAATTAACTTGTAATGATATAATGGTCCAGGGAATAGCCATAGTATTCCAAATACCATAACTGCTTTAGCGTTGTTACTCTCACTGCACCTTTTTTTTCTTCTTTCAACTGCTCCCGTTAGGTGTTGCCACAGTGGATCATCTTTTTCCATATTACTCTCGCTGCACCAGTCGGAATATTTATATCACTGTATCTGAGAGGGGAATCACAGCAGCAGCTGATCTAAAAGGGAATTATCGGTATACAGCATCAAGCACATGCTGCCTCAGCAAAACACTTCAGAGACTTTCCTGTGCGGACCTCGCGGTTCAGAAACAGTTTCATCCCAAGAACTTTAAACAATCAATCAGTCCATCAAGTGCTCCTTGTAGAACTGTTTGTACTTATAAGTACTGTAAACTTGCACTACAGTTATAATATTGCACAACCTGCACCACTTTATAAAACGCGTATTTACATATGATGACGATATAATTTTTAAGACACCATTAATTATACAAACAGAAGACAGTATTTTGTAATACTTGAGCAATGTTTTTCAACTGGTGTACCGTGGAGCAGTGGTGAACTGTGAGCACTATCCAGGTGTGCCATGGACGTTATAGAGTCCGGACCTGAGAGGGACACACTCCATGAAGGAGGACGGGACTTCCTGGAGAAGCTGGCATAAACGTAGCTGTGTTATCACCATTTTGCAGACACAGCACTTAGAGAGCACTTCAGACACTTCTCTTGGCTGTTAGAGTCCATCTGCATAGGGATATGGTCTCACAGAGACTGGGAGTAGTGGGCACAAGAGTTGCCTGTAATCCCAGGTCAGTGGAGTGAGGCAGACAGGAGCAGGCAAAGGGACGAAACAGCTGAGAGATGTGTCCAAAGTGCTCACTATGTACTGTGCCTGCAAATGCCAATAACTGGATTGCTTTATTCCGTATTTTTACAGTAGTTGAGCACATGTATGAGATTTAATGCTTCTGTGGTTAGTAGAATAGCAGTGTGCTTTGAGATTTTTGAGGATAAAAAAAGTGTGCTGCCATAGAAAAAATATTGGGATTCACTGTACTAGAGTGAAGATTTAGTTAGTTAAATTTTATTTATTGCGCAGGTACAACTCAGGTGGAAGCTAACTGACATGATCCCTCATAAACAAAGGTGCACTGGCAAAAATAAATAATATAGTAATTATATACTGAAAGTATTACAGAGAAGAGGCTGTGATAGTCTCAAAGTCATGTGATTAAAAAAAACAGCATTTTCATATTTTAAATAGGGAATCCAGGACACCACCACACACCTCCTACATGCCACATTGAGATTAAATAATCAACAAAAAATATATTAAATAAACTATTTACATAGACAAATATAAAACTAACAAATGTGCAATTATTACATAACCCACACCAACAACCAATGACAGCATACAGGAAAATGTACTAATCAAGAAAACACTGGGCAGTTGATGGGATGGAATGGGCGGTGATACGTGGAAATGCTAAAGTGAACAGTTTTCTGGAAAAAAAATTATAACTTTGTTCTATCATTCTGAATTATTTCTCATGTAGATCTGAGTGCAAGTAGTGCACTTCGTGTAAAAGTGACTCCAAACAAGCAAATCCCTTGAACAAATAGACATTAAACAAATAATGTAGAATCCAGAGAAGAATTGTGATCCTTATGAATGAAGGAGTTATGACTCCAAAAATTAAATTTATTTAAAATGTATTTTAAATGTATGAATAAATACAATACAATGTCTACTATGCCATGGTGGTGTATTACCAGATATCACTGAAAATTACCATTTCTTGAGAAAAAATTGTTTTTTGGCCTGGGCTTTACTGCTTGCCAGAGAGAAGGAAAGCAAAAAGTTCATGATGTCTGGTGATTGTGATCCTTGAATATAATGTCTACTATGAAATGACCAGACTCGACACACTTAGAAAGGTTTGGGGTAGCCACCCATATATTATCCCTGGCTGCAATGGGTTTTGAGAGTAAGACAGTAGTGTCTTTGATGGAGTCCAGACAAGAACTGATGACTAGTTGATAAGATGGCGACTTTAAATGCCAAGATTGGAAGTGATGTATGGTAACCGGAAGTCACCACCTTCTGACGTTGTGACCGGAAGTGGCGTTTTTCTTTAGAGATGAGTCAGACAGGTTTTCCCATGTTTGGTTTGTAGAGATAACGGAAGAAGGTTTTGTGCATCCCTGGCCTGGCGTGGAATTACCCTCACTTGGTCCATACAGCTTCCTCCTACTTGCACGTGTGTGACTACGTTTGTGAGGCAATGACCACTGTGCATTATGTGTTTGTGACTGCTGAACACTTTTTCTCACCATGGTACATACTATCATTAACAGATTTGAATTTAGTTTCTGGCTTACACAACTGCTATATGAGATTGCCATACATTTAAGAAAACACAAATATTGAAGACATGTCAAATTTTATGAAAAGCCTGATAGTAGAACTGCCAATAATAATAATAATAATAACTCTTTACATTTATATAGTGCTTTTGTCAATAATCAAAGTGCTCATGATTTCCTTACTGCAAAGCAGCAGCATTATCACTGTACCAATGAGTCTTCCTGATTACTAATTGTGCATTTGGGCTAAGCCTGCCTGTTGCCAAGCCTCTGGTCAATGAGATTAGATATCAATTTGAAGGAAATGAAATGTGTGGGAAAAGTCATCTAACGTCGGTAGTTTTATTGCATCATTTTGCCATTCTTAGGCGCTGATGTAATCAGAGGATTCTTTGTTCCATGAGGAGCAGCAGACGAGAGCAAATAAATGCTTCAGACGTCAGTGATGATAGCAGCCAGGTGGTCTATACAGGTTTTGAAGACACATCCAAGAATATTGTTTGCATCTGTGGCTTTGTCAGTGCTTACTCATATAAAAGTTGTAATCATGTCATCCACTGCCAGATGTCAAAGAACCTTCAGGGGCTGGTACAATATGTTTCTCTGGTTTTGAGTTTAAATGAATAAAGTGGGAGTAATAGCTAGGAGAGTTTACAATTGTCTATATGCCCTACTTAATATGGCATGAACCTATATAAAACAATGCATAAAATCAATGATCTCAAATGTTCCTACTTTTTCAGCATGCTCGTTCCCTCTATGCATCCTTTGGTCTGAGGCCAGATTAATATACATTTTCTCCTTTCTTTATTTGGAAAACATATTTCTTAGGTTCCATCCATCTAGGGACTATATAGATATAGTATTTATACATACATTTTCTAAGTACTATATTTTATGAACTTACCCTATAAACTTGATTAATTCTGCATGCAGAACACTATAAATAAAAGACAATTCACACAAAGTGACATAATAGAAAATGAGAGTCTATGAAAAGATGTGTTCAAGCAGAAGATTCCTCCAGGCTTAGCAACATATACTAATGCATCAGAACGAATATTTAAGCCAGTCAAGTGCATGATGAAGGTTATTACATTTGGGACTTTATGGCAACTCTATCTTTGTGTTGTGTTTTTTTTCAGAACATGGTCTGTGACAAGCATAAATGAGCTAGTTGCAAGTCAACTGAAAGTAAAAGGATAAGGCAACAGAAAATGCTATGATATAAACCTTTACTTCAAAAATTATATACTCAACAAAACATTCCAAAACAATGTATATGTTATATACATATACATATATATATATATACACACATATATACAGTATATATATATATATATATATATATATATATATATATATATATATATATATATATATATACTGCTCAAAAGAATTAAAGGAACACTTTTTAATCAGAGTATAGCATAAAGTCAATGAAACTTATGGGATATTAATCTGGTCACTTAAGTAGCAGAGGGGGTTGTTAATCAGTTTCAGCTGCTGTGGTGTTAATTAAATTAACAACAGATGCACTAGAGGGGCAACAATGAGATGACACCCAAAACAGGAATGGTTTAACAGGTGGAGGCCACTGACATTTTCCCTCCTCATCTTTTCTGACTGTTTCTTCACTAGTTTTGCATTTGGCTACAGTCAGTGTCACTACTGGTAGCATGAGGCGATACCTGGACCCTACAGAGGTTGCACAGGTAGTCCAACTTCTCCAGGATGGCACATCAATACGTGTCATTGCCAGAAGGTTTGCTGTGTCTCCCTGCACAGTCTCAAGGGCATGGAGGAGATTCTAGGAGACAAGCAGTTACTCTAGGAGAGCTGGACATGGCCATAGAAGGTCCATAACCCATCAGCAGGACCAGTATCTGCTCCTTTGGGCAAGGAGGAACAGGATGAGCACTGCCAGAGCCTTACAAAATGACCTCCAGCAGGCCACTGGTGTGAATGTCTCTGACCAAACAACCAGAAAACTTCATGAGGGTGACCCAAGGGCCCCATGTCCTCTAATGGGCCCTGAGCTCACTGCCCAGCAGCATGCAGCTCGATTGGCATTCGCCATAGAATACCAGAATTGGCAGATGCACCACTGGTGCCCTGTGCTTTACAGATGAGAGCAGGTTCACCCTGAGCACGTGACAGAAGTGAAAGGGTCTGGAGAAGCCATGGAGAACATTATGCTGCCTGTAACATCATTCAGCATGAGCAGTTTGGTGGTGGGTTAATGATTGTCTGGGGAGGCATATCCATGGAGGGTCACGCAGACTGCTACAGGCTTGACAAAGGCACCTTGGCTGCCATTAGGTATCAGGATGAAATCCTTGGACCCATTGTCAGACCCTATGCTGGTACAGTGGCTCCTGGTGCACGACAATTCCTGGCCTCATGTGGTGAGAGTATGCAGGCAGTTCCTGGAGGATGAAGGAATTGATACCATTGACTGGCCACCACACTTTCCTGACCTAAATCCAATAGAACACCTCTGGGACATTATGTTTTGGTCCATCCAATGCCACCAGGTTGCACCTCAGACTGTCCAGGAGCTCAGTGATGCCCTGGTCCAGATCTGGGAGGAGATCCCCCACAACACCATCTGTCATCTCATTAGAAGCATGCACCGATGTTGTCAGGCATGTATGCAAGAACACAGGGGCCATACAAAGTGCTGCGTACAATTTTGAGTTGCTGCAATTAAATTTTGGCAAAATGGACTATCCTGCCACATAATTTTTTCACTCTGATTTTTGGGGCGTCTTTGAATTCAGGGCTCTGTAGGTTGATCATTTTCATTTCCATCAAACGATGTGGCATCCTTTCGTTCCTAACACATTACCCAGTCTATATCAGTATAGATAACCAGGAGGATTTCTTTTTCCCATTGAGATCTGATGTGTTTTTAAAGTGTTCCTTTAATTTTTTTGAGCAGTTTTTTATATATATATATACACACACACATATATATATATGCATATACATATTGTAAAAAGGCACTATGTATGTGCCCGACCCGACCCAGATTCACACTGGCGTCTTCTCCGTGTCCTCCAGCAACAACACAGTCCCCAATGCACCAACACACCACACACTTTCTTCTCTTGCACCACCACTCCTCCCAGGCAACCTCGTCCTCCTCCACCCGACTCTGGCTGCTGAATTGTGGTTGCTGGGTTCTTTTATTGGGCACCCGGAACTGCTCCAGGTGCTTGATTGCCGACATCCGGCTGCACTTCCAGGTGTGGCGAAACTAGTGCCCAGAAGGATCCAGCAGCTCCAGTGGAACCCAACAGGGCTTCACAAAACTCCAACCCCATGAAGTCCTGGGGGAGTCCGAGGCACCGTTGCAACCCAGGGAGGCTGCCATCTAGTGTCCAGGGGAAAATGTTGTGTTTCTCATGCTTGCTCCCCTGGTCCATACGATGCAGGGGCGTCCCAGCCATGCATGGGCCCTGGCCATTCATCACAATATACAATATACATATCACCCTGTTACAAGTTTTCACACTTTATTGTTATGCAACATTGAATCACAGTGGATTTAATTTGGCTTTTTTGACACTGATCAACAGAAAAAGACTCTCTACAAAGTGATGAAAATCAATTACAAATATAATTGACAGCAAAAGTATTCCTAACATTTCATATGACAGATCTAATTCTTTACTGGTGCAGCCAATTGATTTTAGAAGTTGCATAATTAGTTAAATGGAGATCCCCTGATTCTAGTTGAGGGTTCATTTGATTGAAATATAAATGTACCTTTAAGTGGAAGGTCCAGCTTGTGGTGATGCAGAATTGTGACCCAAACTACACAACAGAGACAAAGAACACTTTAAGCAACTTAGTGAAAAGGTGACTGAAAAGCTGTGAAAGTTTCCAAATCACTGAGCATCCCTTGGAGTCCAGTTATATCAATGATTAAGTAATGGAAATAGTTTGAGAGAGCTGTAAATCTGCTGAGAGAAAGGGATCCACAAAAACTGAGTGATCGTGTAAGAATACAACTAGTGAGGAAGGCCATTAAAAGACCTATGAACTCTATGAAAAAGATTACAGTGGCTCAGATTGGAGGGGTTGTGCTGATAACCACTGTTGCCCTGGTGCTTTGCCAGTTTCAGCTTTATGGAAGGATGGGAAAGAGAAAGTCACTCTTAAAAAACACACACACACACAAACAGAGTTTGACTGAAGGTGCATGGGAGATTCAAAAGTCAGCCAGAAGAAGGTTCTATGGACTGATGAGACCAAACCATGGGATTACCACTGTCAGACTAAACATCATGTTAGGTGTTAGCCAAACACTAGACATTATCAAAGACACACAATCCCCAATATCATGCCTGGTGATGGCAGCATTATGCTGAAGGAATGTTTCTTCTCAACAGGCACTGGAAGGTTTGTGAGGGTAAGAGGATAAATTGAATGCAGCAAAATACAGGGAAATCCTGTAATAAAACATGATGGAGTCTGCAAGAAATCTGCTCCTTGAGAGAAGACAAAAGCCTCAAGCATAAAGCCAAAACTACACAGAGATGATTTAAATACAACAATGTTAATGTCCTGCAGTGGGTGATCAGAGTCCAGATCTCAATCCAACTGGACTTGATAAATGCTGTTCACTCAGGATCTCAATGCAACCTGACAGAGCTTAAGCAGTTTTGCAAAGAAGGATGATGGAGAGAAAGTGTACTGTCCAGATGTGCAAAGCTGATGGAGACCTGGTACGCAGACAAAATGCTATCATAGCTGCCAAAGGTGGACCTACTAAATGCTGACTTGAATACTTATGCCAGGGGTGCTCAATACGTCGATTGCGATCTACTGGTAGATTGGAAAGGTAGTGCAAGTAGATCGCGTTGCATTCAAAAAAATTTTTTTTTAAATGTTAGTCTATCATATATCCTCCCTATGGCATTTGCCACTTGATTGACATACAGGGCGGCCAGTCTGAGATCTCTTTTCTTCTAACACACTGGTCATCCCGCAAGCATGATCAAACGTGTGAGCTACTGCAAAACTCTGGCTATCTAAGTGATCTTGTTAGCCTTCCAATTTATATCGACTAAAGAAGGGATTTAAAAAAAAATGTTGTTTATGGACTAGATGTGGAATTGGAAGAGGATTTTTTTCTCTCACAATGTCACCATCGAAGTGCGTTTGTCTGATCTGTCAATCTATCATTTCGATTCCAAAGAATGAAAATGTGGAAAGGCACTTCCGAACTGTTCATAAAAACTATGAAACTGACTTCCTTCCGAAAAGAGATCTGAGAAAGAGAAAGGCGGGGGAAATAAAATTGCAGTTAATCGGACAGCCATCATTTTTCACTCCGAAGCATCGTTCCGGGTGAGTCACTCGATCATTAAGCATAAGAAGTTCTTCCAAGATCGAGAGATGATAAAAGATGCCTTCGTTGAGGCAAATGGCTAGGGAGAAATTCCTGCTGAGATTTCAAGACCCCTGGCTGGAGAAAAAGGAGTTTCTCCTTGTCATTAAACATGCAGAATACAAGCAACTTAATAACGATCAATGGCCGCTAGACTTGGCATTTTTTTCCAATCTGACCAACATGTTGAATGAGCTTAATTTACAGCTGCAAGGAAAAGAGAAAACCATGGTCAATATTATTAGCTTAGTTAATGCTTTCAAACGAAAAATGCAACATCTGTCCTCAAAGCTGCAGTGCCTTGATTTGGGGAACATCCAAAACCTCACATCAGAGTTGGAGACGCAATGGAAGGCGTGTTTGCAACTTGACAGCCTACGCTACACAGAGCAGATTGAAAATTGTCTGTTAGACTTTATCTAATGGAAAAAAAGGATTTGAGTGTTGCCCAATGTAGCGGAGTAAGAGTAGCGATTCTTCTTCACAAATGTACTCAAGTAAAAGTAAAAAGTATGGTGCAGTAAAACTACTCTTAGAAGTACATTTTTTTAAAAAAGCTACTCAAGTATATATAATGGAGTAAATGTAACTCGTTACTACCCACCTCTGATACTCTGATACAGTATATATATATATATTGTGAACGCTGGCCCGGACACACACAGACGGACAACATAGTTCCACCCAACACACGTTTATTTGTACAATATTTACAAATTAGTGCAGTCACAAACCCCAGTGCTTCGAGCACTGATTCCCCCAATATCCAGGCCACACAGTCCTGTGCCTCTCTTTATCCTGGCCGCCTCCAGTCCTCACTCCAGCTCCGTCCTCTTCCACCCGACTTCCGCTAATGACTGGAGGGAGGCGGCCCCTTTTATAGGAACCCGGATGGGCTCCAGCTGCTTCCTGGCAATCTCCCGCGGACACACCCCCGTGTGGCAGAAGTGTCCCCTGTCGTCTTCCCCCCGGCACTTCCTGGTGTGGCGGAAGTGCCGGGCTCCCGGGATAATCAGGCACTGGGGCGCCGCCTGGCAGTGGCCACGGGTCCCTACAGGGCTGGGCTTTCAAGCCCTCTACCTGAGGCCTCAAAATAACCAGGACGGATGCCCCCTCTCGGTCTGGAGGAGGCACAAGCCCTCCTCTGGTCCTCCTGGGCAGTGCCCCACCGCTAGCGAAGACACGTGGGTCCGAGCGACACTACCCGAAAGGGCAGCACGTCCCCAGAGAGGGTCCTACTATGACCCCAGGGTCCAACACGGCACCCTGGGACATTTCATTTTGGCACCCCCTCCGACGCAAACGTGCCCCTCTGGTCTGTGCCACTCTCGCCCCCACCGTCCCCACCAGCTGGGTCACCATTGCCCTCCCCGCGGGGTACCCTCCCACGGAGTGGCCCGTTCCAGGAGGGCAGGTCCCAAGCGACGTTGGCTCCAGCGCTCGTCGGGGCTTCGAGCCTGTAAAAAATATCTCTATATATATCTATAATAATAAAAGGCAAAGCCCTCAATGACTGACTGACTGACTCATCACTAATTCTCCAGCTTCCCATGTAGGTAGAAAGCTGAAATTTGGCAGGCTTATTCCTTACAGCTTACTTACAAAAGTTAAGCAGGTTTCATTTCGAAATTCTACACGTAACGGTCATAACGGTCGATAATGTTCGATAATGTTTCTTATTTATGGCCCCATCTTCATGAAATTTGGTAGGAGGCTTCCCTGCGCTAACCGAAACCGATGTACTTACTTATTTCGATGGTATGACGCCACTGTCGGCCGCCATATTGAACTTCCCAACGTCACCAATTTTCAAACTTACCGTGTAGGTAGAAGGCTGACCCCATCTTCACGAAATTTGGTAGGTGGCTTCCCTGCGCTAACCAAAACCGATTTACGTACTTATTTTAATGGTATGACACCACTGTTGGCCGCCATATTGAATTTTCCAAACGTCACTAATTCTCCAACTTCCCGTGTAGGTAGAAGGCTGAAATTTGGCAGGCCCATTCCTTACAGCTTACTTACAAAAGTTAAGCAGGTTTCATTTCGAAATTCTATGCGTAACGGTCATAACGATCAACAACGTCCGCCATATTGAACTTTCTTATTTATGGCCCCATCTTCACGAAATTTGGTAGGCGGCTTACCTGCGCTAACCAAACCCAATGTACATACTTATTTCGGTGGTATGACGCCACTGTCGGCCGCCATATTGAACTTTTAACGGAAACCGATGTCTGTACTTATTTCGTTGGTATGACACCACTGTCGGCCGCCATTGTGAACTTTCCAACGTCACTAATTCTCCAACTTCCTGTGTAGGTAGAAGGCTGAAATTTGGCAGGCCCATTCCTTACAGCTTACTTACAACAATTAAGGTTTCATTTTGAAATTCTACGTGTAACGGTCATAACGGTCAACAACGTCCGCCATGTTGAACTTTCTTATTTACGGCCCCATCTTCACGAAATTTGGTAGGTGGCTTCCCTGGGCTAACCGAAGCCAATGTACGTACTTATTTCGGTGGTATGATGCCACTGTCAGCCGCCATATTGAATTTTCCAACATCACTAATTCTCCAACTTCCCGTATAGGTAGAAGGCTGAAATTTGGCAGGCTCATTCCTTACAGCTTACTTACAAAAGTTAAGCAGGTTTCATTTCGAAATTCTATGTGTAATGGTCATAACGGTCAACAACGTCCGCAATGTTGAACTTTCTTATTTATGGCCCCATCTTCTCGAAATTTGGTAGGCGGCTTCCCTGCACTAACCGAAACCAATGTACGTACTTATTTCAGTGGTATGATGCCACTGTCGGCCGCCATATTGAACTTTTCAACAGTCTTTGTTACTTATGGGCCCATCTTCAAGAAATTTGGTACACGGGTTCCCAACACTAACTGAATCCTACTTATGTACATATATACGTCCATAGCCTGCAGCTCGGTCACCGTGTGAGGCGGCGTTGGGTCTCTCATCCCAACGCATCCCACATTGTTGGCTGCCTGCCTGCTTATATAAGGCCGTCCGTTGCTCCAGTCTCTACATTCCCTTCCTTGCTTTGCCACGCGATTCATGTCTCCCTACTGATAACTACAGCCTTTTTATTTAATCCACGGCTTCTCCGTTGTTTTATTGTTTGTTTATTACAATTATAATTATTGTATAGGTATTTTACACTTACTTTACATTGCTCAGGTACCCATTTCCTTTATCATTCCAACCCCCATTATCATGTCTATCGAGATGATCACTATCGATCAAAGAACTATCACTTACCGAGTGGTTTACATGCCCGGAGATACCACCTACCTTTTCCATTCTCTTTGTTACATATTGCACGGCCATATCAGGCTCACTCTTGATATCCAGAGGAACATTGTGTCTTATGTATTGAATGACTGGGACAGGTTCAATGTCTGGACGGATGACGGTACAGGAGATAATTATACTACACAGGGGCATTATAAGAGTGAAATGCTTAAGCCCTTCACCTATGGTTCTGCATGTGAGTTGATGGCTGCCGCTGAATTGTTCGGTTGTCGCTTTCAAATGTACCGAAATGGTCAAATATTTTACACCTTTGGACAACCGCCAATGCCTCT
This sequence comes from Polypterus senegalus, assembly GCF_016835505.1. Lineage (NCBI taxonomy): Eukaryota > Metazoa > Chordata > Cladistia > Polypteriformes > Polypteridae > Polypterus > Polypterus senegalus. The sequence goes on from NC_053160.1 coordinate 86,823,343, forward strand.
TAAACATCTTAGATTCACATGTGACGATTTCAGTAGTGGACACTTTGATGTTTATGAATGTTTAAACTTTCAAAAGCTGGATGTGATTTTATTGCTGAAACCGGTTGTGTGCTTACAACGCTTGACAGATGCCGAATGTCACTTCAATACAACAAATCCTGCAAATACTGTCATAATTGAAACAAACCATGAAACTCAAACCGATTATGACAGCAGCAATCCAAGCTGTGAGATTTGAGACAAGATTACTTTTCACATGGCCAACTGTAAGTTGCATGCTCAAGAGTAAGCTCAGCGCACAGCTTGGTCATGTTACAACCGGAGGGCCAAACTGACAACATGGTATACAAAGAGATCCTTAACAAATAATAATTGGCATATTTTCCCTCAGTTAAAAAAGGTAAAATTTTCTTCTTAATAAAAATTTTAATGCAGTACTTCGCCGCTGCGAAGTGCGGGTATTTTGCTAGTCTATATATAATCTTCATTTGGATCTTGATCTTTATTTGTCCGCGAATGAATTAGAAGAAGCACTAGGTGGCACTAGAGAGACAGCAAAAATATAGGCATTGCATTAAGAATCTTCTCCAGGCTTATACTACTGAAGACTGTAGTATGACAGTCACACCTCAAAACACAGACATTCAAACTAAATAAATTGTGCTTTAAATTAACTAAAGAGATCTTCATTTAGATCTTGATCTTTGTTTGTCTGCGAATTCCACGCATGCATAGACCACCTTCCAATTTAGTACGTTGCTGT